>NW_024420499.1:1108991-1162705 GCF_014898765.1 Herpailurus yagouaroundi | reverse complement strand
ATTTTTTAAATGCTTATTTTCGAGAGGGAGGGAGAGAGAGAAAGAGAGAGAGAGGGAGAGAGAGAGAGCGCAAGCAGGGGAGGGGCAGAGAGAAAGGGAGACACAGAATCCGAAGCAGGCTCCAGGCTCTGAGCCGTCGGCACAGAGCCCAACGTGGGGCTCGAAGCCACAAACTGCGAGATCATGACCTGAGCTAAAGTCAGAGGCTCAACTGACTAAGCCACCCAGGTGCCCCGACCTTTGCATTTGATTGCTTGTGTTTTCATTAAAATTGAAGCACTCAATTCCTATAGACCTATTTCATGATATCACTGATTGGAACTTAGATTTCATGATGCCACTCTCTCTAAACTTAACACCTGTAAAATAGAAAAGTTTGGTATAATATCATTCACCTCTGAGACAAATGTAATTCTGTTTTCCTGTCATCAGCGTGGCAAAGAAGAATCATTTTTCTTCTGATGTATTTCTGTGTAATACATCTGTTTACTCACAGCTCATCACACAGGCTAGGAGACAAATTAAATTTCATTTCTTCTTCAGACATGAATATGCAGATTTGATAGTACCCACGTTCTAGAACAAGTAAAGCTCTTGAACAAAATAATTTTACAGGGCAGTTCTTTGAAACAATGTGGTTTTGTTCTCCCTCATTTTTCTGACAAAGTAGAACTTTCAAAAAGTTGAAAACACAATTCATACAAATATAAGTTCAATTATTCACATTATTTATTGATGTGGGACCCACTAAGACAGTAAATTAGTTCTAAGAAAATCTGGAGAGCTAGATATTTGTAAGCAAGTTGTTAAGGTTGGGAGCACACAATCCCCCAAATATGGCACCTTGGCGTATCAAATATTTTAATCTAGAAGAGTTTGAAAAAAAGCACAGAAGGAGGAAAACCATGCTGACCTTCTCCCTGCTGCTCACCCCCCTCACCTGGCCCATCTCCCCGGAAGCGGGTCCTAAAATTCTCATGTAGGAGGTGCCTTCCTCTACCTGGAGGAAAGGAACATCCTTGTCGGCAAAGACAAGAAAAATCCTAACCAGCAGGTCTTGCTAAATTTCCCCCCAGTTTAGTACACTTACTTCATACTTCTTAATCTATCAAATTCCTCCACAATTCTCTTCATCAAGCGTAGCATGAAAGTACTCAGGTCCGGGGGCACCTAGGTGACTCAGTTGGTTAAGCATCTGACTTCCGGTCAGGTCATGATCTCACAGTTCCTGAGTTCGAGCCCTACTTCCGGCTCTGCAGTGACGGTGCAGAGCCTGCTTCAGATTCTCTGTCTCCCTCTCTCTGCCCCTCTCCTGCCTGCTCTGAAAGAAACATTGCTTTAATAAAGTGCTCAGGTCTGTTTTGGGGGGACTTCATTTCTTTATAAAAGAAGTTTATCAGTTTTCTTTACATAAAACTTAACTATGTATGGGGTTTTTTCCCTGTTCATCTGTCTTTGTTAGTTTAATTTTCAGACCCAGCCAGGGACACTAAGAGGGTTGAGGAAAACTTTTTCCTCCCCTGTAAAGTTAACAAAAGAAAGCTAGGGTACAATCATTGGGCTAAAAACAAAAATATTTTTTAAGTAGTTAATCAAAAATAAATTGTGGAAGCTCATTTGTTATTAAAGAGAAATGATTTATATCTGTATCAGACAAAAATTTATATGTAACTTTACGAACTCTGGCAACTTGAACCAATAGTAAGCAGTAAATCAAAGTATATAGCCTTAAATAATCCTTGGGTGAGCTGGAAAACACTGTTTGTATTTGGTTATTGAAAAGACAGTATAGAGGTTCCTCAACAAAATTGAAAATAAAACTGTGCGATGATCAAGGAATCGCAGTACTGGATATTTATACAAAGAATACAAAAACACTGATTTGAAGGGATATATGTACTCTTCTGTTTATTGCAATAGTATTTACAATAGCCAAATTATGGAAGCGGCCCATGTTTGTCCATCAATAGATGAATGGATAAAGATGTGAGATATAGACATAGATATAGATATAAATATAGACATGTGATATATGTGATACACACACACACACACTGAGCCACCCAGGAGCCCCCACTCTGCGGTTAAGCGTCCGACTTCAGCCACGATCTCGCGGTCCGGGAGTTCGAGCCCCGCGTCAGGCTCTGGGCTGATGGCTCAGAGCCTGGAGCCTGTTTCCGATTCTGTGTCTCCCTCTCTCTCTGCCCCTCCCCCGTTCATGCTGTGTCTCTCTCTGTCCCCAAAATAAATAAACGTTGAAAAAAAAATGTGAGATTTTGTTGCTATTTATCTTGTGTGGGGTTCCCTGAGATTTTTAGATCTGTGGTTTGATGTCATTTATTATTTGGGGGCAGTTATTAATCACCATTTCTTTACATATTTTTTCTGCAATGTTCCTTCTCTCTTCCTTTTATGTTAAAACATTTGATAATCATCCCATGGCTCAGGTGCTCTGTTCTGTTGGTTTATTATTATTATTATTATTCCTTTTCTTCTTTATGTTTCAGTTTGGGTAATTTCCATGGAAGTATCCTCAAGTTTAAACATTCTTTCCATGGCAGGGTGCCTGGGTGACTCAGTCGGTTAAGCGTCTGACTTCACTCAGGTCATGATCTCATGTTTGTGGGTTCAAGCCCCACATCGGGCTCAGAGTCTGGAGCCTGTTTTGGATTCTGTGTCTCCCTCTCTCTCTGCCCCTCCCCTGCTTGCACTCTGTTTCTCTCTGCCTTTCAAAAATTAATGTTAAAAAAAATTTTTTTAAATCTTTTCATAGTTATGTCCAGCCTACTGATGAGCCTACTGAAGACATTCTTCTTTACTGATATTGTCTTTTTTTATGTCTAAGATTTCCATTTGGCACTTTTTCTTCAAGTTTAACCTCTCTGCTAAAATTCTCCATCTGTTCATGAAATTGTTCACCTTTCCTACTATATCCTTTAACGTGTGAACGATAGTTACTTTAATGTTCTGACCCCAAAGTTCCAGTATTTATATCTTCCCTGTGTCTACGTTGATTGATTTGCCTCTTATTTATGATTTTTTTCCCTTGCCTTTTTGTGCAGTTTAATTTTTTTAAATTTAATACCTGATATTACGCGTAGAACATTAAGGACTGAAATCATTGTGATTTTTGCCTAAAAAGAGGCTTCTTTTCCTTCCTCAGGCTGTTAAGCGTAGGAGGTTGAAAGTATCCATTTAGGACTTTATCCGTGTTTGGGTTTTGCTGCGATTGTTTTCTGCAATGTACACAGGCTGCTGTTAATCTGTCCTTAGCATTTTTTTCTATTCGTTCTCAACCCTATTTCAACTTTGCCTGCACACCTGACAGAGAGTGGTCCACTCTTCTGGTCTTTTCCACTCCCTACCAACAGAATGTCTGTTGTCCTGATCTAGCCTCAGTTTCAAGCAGATGTTGTCTGCCTGGGCCTCAGTGGTGACGCTTTCTCCGCATTCCTGCTTCTCATCACAATGGCAAGAGGCCAAACTCTACCTTTTCTTTGATAATCTCCTGCCCCTCACCCAGGTGTAGGTGGGATCTAACAGGACTGCTACAGGACCCTGGGCCAGGAATTGTTTCGTGCTCTAGGAAGCCAGTTTGATTCTTTCCACACTTCCCCTCGCCACAGCAGACAAGGTTTTGAGCCCTTTGTCTAGCAGATTAACGATCTATAATTAAGAAAGGCGTTGGGAGTGATGTCACTGAAAATGGCCGCCTAAGGACCTCTGAAAACTCTTTCTTCACAATCCAAAAATGGTAAAAGCAACTTTTGCAGAACTCTGGAAATGAAGCAAAGCCTTGCAGCAATCTGGGGAGCATGTACTTAAGAGACAGAGCTTGATCTCAGTAAGAAGGGTGAGGTGCGCAATAAATATAATGTAAATTTCTTGTCGAAGACACAAAATTCTCAATGTCAAGGCCCCATTTTCCAACTTGAAAAATCAAAGTGTTTACGCTGGACTCTACAGTCTTTAAAAGGAACATTCGATAAGCAAGTGATTCTGGTTTTAATAGGAAGAATTACAGTCCTAATGGCCTTCCAGAAAGATAATTGGTGTCTGTATCTACCATTAATGTCATGATATTTGTCTCTTAGTTTTTAAGGGAATTCTCTAATTCACTAGGGAAAATATTCAAAGCTAAAATTATAGGATTGTTAAAATAGTTTCCATAAACTAACATTTGTAATTACTTTGCTTAATCCTCCATATACAATTTTATCTCAAGAGGAAGGAATTCAATCAAAACTTTGTAGCATACTATAAACAGACTCATAGATATTAAATACTTTCTTCCTAAACCAATACTGAGACATTCATTAGACAAGCTATATAGACAAAACTTTACAAATACGCTAAATTTCTGGGGTATAATATATATACTTTTATTGCAGGAATAGAAATTCATGTAGGCAATTTTGCCATCGCAAAACCTAAGTACCACCAAATGGACCTCTCCTTACTGTTAACTTCCTCCCTTCCTCTCCTACACTTCATTATTTCAGGAAGGAATCCCCCCAAATATTTCAGCTGATTGATACTCAGTTAAGCATCCATGTACAAACATGTAAAACTATTTTAGCAATCCCTGTAAAATTAACATGGAAATTCAGAAGTTCACTGCATAATAATCACAAAAAAACATCATCGCAGAGGAAAGAAATAGGAAAGGATCTAACGTTGCAAAATAAGAAAATAAGAAAACAAACGATTCACTTAAGATCACCTTAGTCCTTAAGCAAACACTGTAGTAGAAACCACCACTGATATGTATATAAGCTATATAATAAGATACACACACCCACATATGCATATATCTGTATAATGTATATATATATGTGTGTGTGTATGTACATATATTAAATTTAATACAATTTGGGTCCAACTAAAAACACAAATATTTTCATTCTTTCCCCATTTGCTAAATGTTTTAAAATCAATATATAGGGAAGGAACCCCAAACCGTGCATATTCTAGCATAGTCCCAATTTCTACCATTGGGTCCAGAGAATTCTTATTTCAGAAAAAAAAAAATCAGAAAGAAAAGAATCACATACAGAAGCATAAAGAGCAAAGAAGCTCATGAATGAAACAGTCAGACTTAACTGAAAAAATACACGTGTAGATTAAAAAAAAAGAATAGTTTTCAGCCTTTGGAAGGACCTACATAGGGTTCCCAGATAAAATTTGCGTTCTCGGTAGTTTGAATTTCAGATAAAAAGTAAAAATATATAGTATAAGTATATCCTATGCAATGTTTGGGATAGATCTTGAAATTTTATTTGTTTATTCTGAAATTGAAATTTAACTGGTCTGGGGCACCTGGGTGGCTCAGTTGGTTAAGCGTCCGACTCTTGATTTTGGCTCAGGTCAGGATCTCAGGGTTTATGAGGTCGAGCCCCGCATCGGGCTCTGAACTGACAGTGTGGAGACTGCTTGGGATTCTCTCTCTCCCTCTGTCTGCCCCCCACCCCCACCAACAAATAAACATTAAAAAAAAAAAAAAGAAATTTCACTGGTCCTCCTATATTTCTACTGACAAATCCAACAACCCTGAACTACTCCCACATGTATAAATAATTTATTCACTGTACTCTCATTAGGACTTACTAAAATATTTGCCCGTAATAAGAAATAGTACAGATTTCCTTCCCAATTACAACAGATTCTATCAATGAGACCTTATTTATGAGACAAGTATGGGTGAGACTCAGCACCAGATTTCCTAACGATGGCCATCCCTTACGTTTTTCATAAGACAGATCATCTCTGCAGGAAAAATCGGCCGCATCGCTTTGTGGAATTCATGGTAAATTTAGCGGAAATATTCTAGTTTCTTAGAGAGCAGAGCGATTACACAAATGGTGTCCTTAGGTGACCACGTGAATTGAATACTGTAATATACAAGCTGTGGGTTTTATTTATTTATTTATTTATTTTTGCTTCTTTCCTATGGCAATTAAGCTGATTTGCAAAACAAAAAAAAAAAAAATCCTGCTTAAAGAGTTTAATACAAGTGTATTAGTCCCTGCTAAGCTGTTTCAAATCCTGTCACATATTTCTATAGATCTACACTGTAGGAGACTTGTTTTAAATAATGCCAAACGTTCTCAATTTTAATGTTAAGATACTTGTTATTTCATTCTCTTTCAGCAGCAGCTCAGAAGCAGATCTTCTTTTATTTCCAGACACTTTCAAAGTTGATTTTCATTTCTTCCTCTGTGGAAAGATTGGTAAGATCGTAACACAACGAGGACAGAGGTTTTAGTTTATATGCTGATCGCCCTAAAGGGTGATGGGCCTTGTCAAGTTTTTAAAGATCTCTGCTCTTTGGAAAACGAGAATGTTCACCGAGTCCCTTTTTCAAAGGAAATACCAGGAGTTTCCAAGTAGCCGGAATAGAAGACATCATGGGCCCTGAAGGGCAGGTCCAAGGCTGTGCAGTCAGGTCACCATGAGGCGAACATGGGAATTGGGACTAGCCGATATCGAGGCAGGGTAAGCTTCAGAAAAAAACCTACAGGTAAACAAGCTGTTTGGTCCAGCAAGAGAAAGGAAGAGTCCCCAGCACGTTGAAGTCCTGGGAGATCAGCTTCATGATGAGGAGGACTATCTTTTTTTTCTATATCTTTCCCTCTCATTTTTCCATTCCTCTTCTCTTTTTAATTTTCTTGTTACCCTCTTCTTGCTTTCTATTTAATACCTTCACTTACCTTTTTCTACTGCTTGGCCATCCCCCAGGAACCTTCTCTCTTTATTTCTTTTTTTTTATTTGAGAGAGAGAGACAGAAAGAAAGAATCCTACGCAGGCTCCACAGTCAGTGCGGAGCCCCACATAGGGCTCAATCCCAGACTCTTGGATCCTGACCTGAGCAGAAATCAAGAGTCAGACGCCCAACCAGCTGAGACACCCAAGTGCCCCAAAGAACCTTTTTTCTATCAGACCTTATTGAGAAACAGAAGAGACAGAACTAGATCACATTTAACATACAATGCTTCATTGCATTTTGAACAGAATCTTGAAAACAGTACTTTTTACATTTCAGTCTTGATATATCTGCAGTGAAAGTTGGCCCAGTTATCCTGAAGTTCATTTACCAGATCATTAAAACTTTTTTTAAATGTTTATTTATTTTTGAGAGAGAGAGACAGAGTGCAAACAGGGGAGGAGCAGAGAGAGAGGGAGACACAGAATGCAAAGCAGGCTCCAGGCTCTGAGCTGGCAGCACAGAGCCGGATGTGGGGCTCGAACCCACGAACCACGAGATCATGACCTGAGCCACAAAGTCAGGCACTTAACTGACCGAGCCACCCAGATACCCCATAGATCATTAAATTTTTTTAGAAAACTTAGCTGTGCACCCCTTAATTAGGGGAAGATAAGAGTTACAAATGGGAATTCCTTGAATGAATTCCTTTTATGTATTATCATATATTTTGCTTAATATAACTTTTGAGTATAAAATACTCCATTCCCCTATTTACAAAGTCAAACTTCCAGACCATACTTGGAGGGCTAGTTCTTTTGTGATGTTGATCTACTTTTTATTCCATTTTTCTAGAGCTTTAGTGAATCCACCGGGTAGAATGAAATTAAAATCTGCATTAACTATGTACATTTAAAATACGCATTTAACGTCAATATCGGGCAGATTGATTAAAACTTAAACATACACAGGAAAGTTATTAATGTGTGAACTGAAAAAATGGTGATTAGCTTTTCACCAAAAAGAACTGATGCTTTTCCATTGTAAACTTTAATGGTCTTTCTCTTGACTAAACACTAGAAAATGACTATAGCTAACCGGAGATTTACTTATGTCCCTGATGACTCCTATACTTTTTCTTTCTTACCTATTTTGAAAGCTTTGTAGCCTCCCTGCCTTATCGATGATTTTCATCTTTACCATCTTATTTGACTTATGTGAATAAGTCCGACTTGTCCATTTTTTCCCGATAAACAGGGCGCAGAAAATCCACCTATTTCTGCACAACACACGCTAGAAATTGCAAGGCACCTGAAAGTCTGTTTTGACCCCAGATACAACTTATCTATCTTTGCCACTAAGCCTAAATTTGTCCCTTTATTCAACCCTTGTGCATGAACACATTGAAGCAATTGTTTGACGTAGACGCATTATCAGAGACAACTCAAACAGTTACGCATTGTCAGGCATCACTACCTTCTTTCCAAGAGCATCTTAGTTCGGTAACTCAGTAAATATTTAAGAGGAGAGGATAAAGGGAAGGAGAGTGTGTCTCACTGGGGGCGAAATGTTCCAGAAGGATATTGCAAAAAAAAAAAAAAAAAAAAAAAAAAAAACAAGGGGGGGAATCTATGAAAATTCCTCACTCCATGTATCCCATCCTATGACTCCAGAATTGGGCTGGGTGCTCTTCTCACCATTACAACTGTTAAATCATTGAATATGCTTGTGTCAGTGGCAATCCCCTACATCCTGCACATGTATGGATACCAACCTCTTTCTCTGTTATTATTCCTCGTCAAGTTGCCACACGCCTTCATTCACTCTGAGTTAACAAAACTATATAAAATGAACAAAACAACACCAAACCGAATGTGCACGAATCAAAGGTATTTAAGAAATGATCTGAAAAATGATGATAAGAAAATCTGATTGGGGAGAGGGGGGCACCCGGGTGGCTCAGGCTCAGTCGGTTGAGCCTCCGACTTCAGCTCAGGTCATGATCTCGCAGTCCGTGAGTTCCAGCCCCGCGTTGGGCTCTGTGCTGACAGCTCAGAGCCTGGAGCCTGTTTCAGATTCTGTGTCTCCCTCTCTCTGACCCTCCCCCGTTCATGCTCTGTCTGTCTCTGTCTCAAAAATAAATAAACGTTAAAAAACATTTTTTTTTAAATAAAAATTAAAAAAAAAAAAAAAAAGAAAATCTTATTGGGTGGAAAATATAGCAAGTGTCATGCACCTAGCTCGTCTCTTACTGACTCATCTTGAAGTCACAGATGAAAACCTTAACCCTCAGCAAAGAATGAATACAAATATTTGTGAGTTGATTTCTGCCATTGGGAGAACAGAGGAGATGGCTTTAGAGTGATACAGAGGAAGAATGGCGCCCAATCAACACAGAGAAGAGCATCATGGGAAATAAGCAATCACTGGGTCATAATAGCGAGCAAGTTAGTATTCTTCAATTTCAAGAAGGAACAAAAACTAGAAGAGAAAGGTTGAGATAGAAAGTACAGAACTCATACACATTTTTTTGCTGTTACAGAGAGTCACATAAAACAGTCGATTCAGTTTAGAAAGCAATAGATGAAAAGGAACTGGGCAGCATTCAAGAAAATTGTATATTAAAATGTTCATTTCTGAACTCTCATTTAATTCTGCATGAGCGTGCTTTTCTTTTTTTTATTTTTATTTTTTAACGTTTATTTATTTTTGAGACAGAGAGAGACAGAGCATGAACGGGGGAGGGGCAGAGAGAGAGGGAGACACAGAATCGGAAGCAGGCTCCAGGCTCTGAGCCATCAGCCCAGAGCCCGAAGCGGGCTCGAACCCACGGACCGCGAGATGGTTACCTGAGCTGAAGTCGGACGCTTAACGAGCATGCTTTTCTTAAAAAGCCTTTTGCACCTTGGATACATCCTTTAATGCTCTGGTACATGGTGTGAAAGGCAATAAAGAGATCAATCTGTTTTTAGAGCTAAGAAAAACAGTGTTTATCGGTAGCCATAGGATTCAATAATTGCTGATGTTTATCAGAAGTAATTTATGTCTGGTAGCTTTCAGAACCAAATGTGCACGGGAAGAGTAGAAGACAAAGGAGGAAAGGTTCATTTTGTGGTTGACAGTGGAACTGATAACAGCGAAAAAATGGTTCTGCAAAAAGGCTTAACACATTTAAAAGTAAAACTGTTGGGATAGGAAGAGAAAAGATAAGACAGGAAAGTTACATCATGCTACCCCCCTTCTAAAACCCTTCAGTGGCGCCATATTGAAGCTCCTCTACAAAGTACGTGGTAAGGACGTGGCTGATTCAAATGCTTTGGGGGTTGCTATCTTTGGATAAGTAGCAGAAAAATATATGCAGTACAACTTCCTTCTTGGGTGGACACTTTTATGTGCTGAAAATAAATGATTCCGAGGTCCCCAGCACTGGTTGGGGAGGGAATACTTTATTACATACTTAATGAGAACAGACCATTTCAATCTCTTTACATAAAGCTGGTGCTGGAGGTTTCAACAACTTTCGATTAGTGGCCCATAGTTTAACAAGAATAGAAGTGTTTCTTGAACAAAGTACCAGGCACTGTGTTAAAAGCTTTGCGAGGAAGGTATGCGATAGTTGGGTAGATACATATAGTTATGTACAGATACCTTGTCAATTTCGTCCTTTTCTTTACAGTCTGTATTAAACAGTGGTACCCAATTGATATTTGCTAAATGAATGAATAAAGAGTGATTGATTGTCCTTTTATAGAAATCAGAAACCTAAGGATTTAAAAACTTGCCAAGATCATTTAGCTAGTACGTGGTGGACTATACTCCTATTTGCTGCTCAAAATGTTCCAGATTTTTTTTCAGAACACTTCCCTATGCCTCTTTATGATGTGGTCATTAGGTAACAAATAGTAACAAACTGGCTTAGTGTCTTAAATATAAAATTTCTTTCACCTATTTTGCGTATCTGAAATTTATAAGATTTGTCTTACATATTATTACGTTGCTATAATTATTTCTTAGAAACTTTAACCAGCTGCCGTATGATATATCATAATTTATTGTTCATGGGGTGCCTGGGTGACTCAGCTGGTTAAGTGCCAACTCTTGATTTCCAATCAGGTGATGATCTCACAGTTACTGGGATCAAACACCCCGTTGGGCTCTATGCTGACAGGGCGGAGCCTGCTTGGGATTCTCTCTCTCTCTCTCTCTCTCTCTCTCTTTCTCTCTGTCTGCCCCTCTCCTGCTCACACATGCGTGCTCTCTCTCTCTCAAAATAAATAAATATATTAATAATAGTAATAATTTACTGTTCAGAAGACAGGTCAAATGAATACCAACATAAGCTTTCATTTGTCCTCCAAAAACACGTTTTATTGACACCAAAATAAGTTGAGGAGTTTATGACTGGAGTCAATGCCCTGTGTAAACAGAAACATAGCCCCTTGACTTTTCATATCCTCTCCACAAGGGAATATAATCAAACGCACAATCATTCTCATGTATCATTCGCTGAATCATATATTCAATTATTGTTTCACTTGAAGTACTTTTGAATGGTATGTAAATAAAGATTAAACAGCTACACTGACTACCATTGTTTTCAGCAATGGAATCAGATTCAACAAACTAATGAGCAATTTTTATTAGGCACTGACTCGTTAGGACTTTGCATCCCTCAGCTTTAAAAAAAATCTTTTTAATGTTTATTTATCTTTGAGAGAGAGAGAGAGAGATAGAGCATGAGTGGGGGAGGGGCAGAGAGAGAGGGAGACACAGAATCCAAAGCAGGCTCCAGGCTCTGAGCTGTCTGCACAGAGCCTGACGCAGGGCTGAAACCCATGAACCATGAGATCATGACCTGAGCCGACATCGGGCGCTTCACCAACTGAGCCACCCAGGAGCCCCGCATCCCTCAGCATTTTAATGTTCATAGCAATTCTTAAAAAGTAGGTACTATTATTCTATTTTACAGATTAGGATGATTCTGACTCAGAGAGGTTAAGTGATTTGCTCCAGGCCAAATAACTGAATTGTAGAATCAAATTAGAATCTAGCGAAATCCTTTGAACAAATCCTTTGAAGAAGAAACTGAGTTCTGGGGCGCCTGGGTGGTTCACTTGCTGGAGCATCTGACTCAATTTCAGCTCAGGTCATGATCCCAGAGTCCTGGGATCAAGCCCCACATCTGGCTCTGTGCTGAGCATAGAGCCTGCTTGGAATTCTCTCTCTCTTTACCTCTGCCCCATCTCCCTCATTCACACTCTCTTTCTTTCAAATAAGAAAAATAAAAATAAATCAGAAAAAAAAAAAAAAGAAACTGAATTCAAGTTCGGAGACCAAATAAAGAAAAAAAGTTATAATGCTGGCTTTGAAAACTTAATATTATTTGCTGAATTCTTAGACGGCGGTTACTTTTATTATTTAAATTTTACTCCAATCAAGGACTTAAGAGTTAATTACTCCTTCATTTGTTTGTTCTCCTTGATCAGTGCAGCAGTGTTTTTGTTGATTTAATTTTGTTTCCTAAGGTCAGGATAGCCAGGCCTACTGAGAAAAAGCTGATTTGTTGATGCTTGGCTGAAAGATAAAATGCACAGCTATACAAGTTGTAGATACGAAAATAGCATCCTTAGCATATATTTATAAAATATAACAGAGCAAATGTACTGAACTATCACATCCAAATTGAAATTGACCTATCATTTTACAGTAGAAGACAAGCTCAGATTTGGGTGCAGATTGATCAAGCTCTTCTATTAAGGGCAGAATCCTGGATCCCTACTCGGTTTTTACTTACTATTAGCCTGGAAAGGAGGAAGTGTTTTAATTGGTGTGTTTTCATGGTATTTTTTCCACCACGATGTTTGAAAACACTTTGTTTATTTATTTTTTTTTAATTTTTTTCAACGTTTTTTATTTATTTTTGGGACAGAGAGAGACAGAGCATGAACGGGGGAGGGGCAGAGAGAGAGGGAGACATAGAATCGGAAACAGGCTCCAGGCTCTGAGCCATCAGCCCAGAGCCCGACGCGGGGCTCGAACTCACGGACCGCGAGATCGTGACCTGGCTGAAGTCGGACGCTTAACCGACTGCGCCACCCAGGCGCCCCTGAAAACACTTTGTTTATTTAAAAGATACTTTAAAAAATTATATTGCAGGAAAGGTTCAAGGATTATTGATTACGTATGGAGTTTGGCACATGGCTTCCCCCACAGTAGTAGGTAATGTGTAAATTGCAGCTGCTCTTACTAGTGTAGACACAAGATATCTATAAATACTATTTAGCTCGTGTGTGTGTGTGTGTGTGTGTGTGTGTGTGTGTGTGTGAATTTGGTCAGACTGCTTACACAGGAGTTTTAGAAGACCAGTCACTGAATAAGTTGGCTTTTGCTGTGAAAGAAGCAACCTCAAGAGCCCAGTGGCAAACAACAATAAGGATATACTGTTTATGCATCTGAGCTTGAACCAGGCAGTTCTGACACATCGTGTGCGTTTGCTTATATGTCTGTGAGTTAATTGGCCGGTCTACTGTCTCAGCTCAGGTGCACAGCGTTCCACATGTCTCTTTTTCTCCAATATGAAGATGAACAGGCCAGCGGCGTCCGGGTGGCTCAGTTAAGCGTCCGACTTCAGCTCGGGTCCTGATCTCGCGGTCCGGGAGTTCGAGCCCCGCGTCGGGCTCTGGGCTGACGGCTCGGAGCCTGGAGCCTGCTTCCGATTCTGTGTCTCCCTCGCTCTCTGCCCCTCCCCTGCTCACGCTCTGTCTCTCTCTCTCTCTCTTTCTCTCTCAAAAATAAATAAACATCAAAAAAAAGATTAACAGGCCAAATTCAGCCCACCACCGTTTTTGTAAGTGACGTTTTATCGGAACACAGACCTGCCAGTTAGTTTATATGCTATATATGACTGCTTTTGCACCACAGCGGTGTGATGGAGCTGTAGCAGATATTTATATTTGTATTTATATAATATTTATAGTAAAATATTTATAGTCTATACCTTTATAGAAAGAGTTTGCCTACCCCTTCTCCAAAAGTCTAGCCCCAGCAAGTTCTCCTGGGATGAGAATGATAGAAAAGAGTAAGCATCAAGTCATATGCCAATGTTGAGCTTCTGTGTCACATATAGTAATATCCAATTGGTTAAAGTAAGTCACACGCCTGAGCCCAGAGTCAAGGCGCAAGGAACTATGAAGTTACACTGTAGATGGTGTGGACTCAGGAAGGCAGAACCAATTGGGGCGAATAATACAATTATTTTCTTTCTTTTTTACTGTTTATCTATTTATTTTTGAGAGAGAGAGCACAAGCCCGGGAGGGGCAGAGAGAGAGAGAGAGAGAGAGAGAGAGAGGTAAACACAGAATCCTCAGCAGGCTCCAGGCTCTGAGCTGTCAGAGCAGATCCCGACTCAGGGCTCGAACCCACAAACTGTGACATCATGACCTAAGCCGAAGTCAGATGCTTAACTGACTAAGCCACCCAGGCGCCCCAGTACAATTACTTCCTTAATCTTTCTTTCTGAGAAGTAGTGTCAATGCAGACGTCACAGACAATATGTAAACAAATAAGTGTGGCTATGTTCCAATAAAACTTTATTCCGAGGACAGGACATAGCTCTGTCCCTAATCTCCCATACGTGTAAAATAAGAAAACCGAGGCACAAAGAACTTAGCTGACTGTCCGAGGATCTCAAAACGAATTGATGATTCAACAGGATCCAGGGCTGTAGCCTCCATTGTGGCCAACCCAGAAGATGTGTTTTGTTGGTTCCACATAAGGTCATAGTAAGATTTGAGTTGGTTTTCAAGCCACTCTGATATGGTAAGTTTGTCTTTGAAGAAGCATCTCCCTCCTCTCTGGATCTGTGCAGATGATGCGGCTGTCTGACTTAATTAGTTTAGAAACCATAAAAATATGTTTCCGAGGAGTGATTTGCGGCCAAATCTCTCCTTTATTACAGCTGAAAGTATAATTTGCAACACCTATGGAGGTGATTGGAAACCGTGGACGGTCTTTAATAAATATTTCTTAGCACCTGAGCTAGAAATATTGGAAGAGAAAGCGAACCAAAAAAGTGACTTAAGGGAAAGCACTCCTGCACATACTTCTGCACCTGTCTTATTAAAATTTTATGGTCATTAAATGAATTTTAGGATTGAGAATTATTCGGTGCCGCAACAGCTGATAGATTGACATTCGCAGAGATTCTTTGCCTTCGTTAGAAAATAGGTGAAAGCAATGACATTCCTTGAAAGTTCCACCTCATGCACTGAGGTTTGTATATGGCACATATCTTTCTGGTGATTAGCTTCCTTTGCTCAAGGGTTCAAATCAACTACCTGATTATGATTAAAGATACTTCATCATACAAATTTGCATCATACAATAAATATCTCCAATCAGCACCCCCAAAGACTTTTGGCTAATCACATATCACAGACTGAAGGTGATGTCCATTTGCTTTTTTGAAGATGGGAGGGGGAAAAAGCCCACATTAATTAGCTTTCACTACAATGCCCACCAGTGTGCTGGGGGCTTTTTATAGACATTTGCCCTCATTTAATCCACAAAACAAAGCAGGGAAATAAGAGCTTTCATTATTCTCATTATACGGTCGGGGCAACTGAAGCTCTGAGTACATAAGTAACCTACCCAGAGCCATCCACATAAGTGGCAGACGCTGAAGTTTTTACGCAGGTTCGTCAAATTCCTGTGTAGTTAGCTTTCCTTTTTAGCTAAACACAGATCAAAGGTAAAATAGGCAAAGCTACTAGAAGGCCGCCAAATTATCAAAAGGCGTCTCTTTGCGAGTATCCGCAGCCCTAGCCCAACGCTGCTGTTCTTTGGAAGGTTGGCTCACAGAAGTGTTCCCAATTTGCAGAATTCTAATAAAAGGCTTTCAAACATTTCATCAATCCATTCTGAGCTATTGTGGCATTCTTTTTGCCAAGGATTTTGAGTGAGTTTATTTGCCTCTGATTATTAAGGCTCTTGTAGAGGCATACAGAGTAAGCTCTCTTGAAAAAGAATTTAACTCGTTAAGTTCTGTTCTGCCGACCCTGCACACTTGCATTGTTTGGTCCTCCCCTCAGAGAAAATCGATGCATATTCCCCTTGTCCTGTAAATGCATTTCTTACATGAAAATAAATGGAAATAGTTTTCAAAAGAGCTATTTGAGCAGTTGAGTGCAATTTACAACGGGATTTTGTACACACTGTTGCAGGCCTAATTGAGCATGAAGTCGCATGTGCAAAACATCAGATGTTCAAAAACAATTTTGCGCACAGACTGACATTCTGATCATTGACGTAAACGACCCGAGCGGCAGACAAATAGCTTAGGGGGGCTTCCTGTTGCAAAAACGCTTCTCCAACGTTTAAAAGGACTGATGTGTGAAAAAAGTGGAAGGCCACTTGACGGGCTAGCCACACTGAAATGATGATAATAATCAAGCTCTTTATTTTTGTCTCCCTATCTATCTCCTTCATTGTTTGTTAGTTACATTTTTTAGGTGTTTTTTTTTTTAATTTTGAGAGAGTGAGCCAGAGAAAGAGAGAAAAGCAGAGAGACAGAGAGAGAAAGAGAGAGAGAGAGAGAGAGAGAGAGAGAGAGAGAGAGAAACCCAAGTAGGCTCTGTACTGTCAGGGCAGACCCCGATGCAGGGCTCGAACCATGAACCATGAGGTCATGACGTGAGCCAAAATGAAGATTCCGACGCTCAACCGACTGAGCCACCCAGGCGCCCCTATTTTTTTCGTATTTTTGTAACTGTGTTCAGTTTTCTTCTGATCCTCTCCAAGATGCTTTTATTATGTTAACAATATTAAAACAGTCACGATTAAGCAAGGCAACAAAGCTCAAGTAAAATAGAGATTTACATGTACAAGTTCTCACGCTACCCTGTTGAAGCCACTCTGGCTAAATAATACGACTGCATTTAGAAAACTGGTTCAGGGCACATGAAATAAGAGGAAAGCGCAATTCTTAATAAAATACTGAAATTAGGATGCTCGGATGTTGTGCCATAATGAATCACATAGAACTTCGAAAAGGGTGATGGCAAGTATCCACCTGTGAAACACATCACTCTCGCTACTTTGAAGAGAACGAGGTTTTTCCTACAGGAACTTTTGTGCTTACAAAATTGTGACGAGGGCTGGGTGACCACGAACCACACAGAATGGTCTCTCCATAGGAGCTATCTATACCACAATCAGCAATCAGGGAAATTAAGAAGCCATTGTAAAAAGCGCGGCACAAAAGTGTCGTACTACTTGAGCTATGATTTGGAAATCAGAGCACCACTGACAGACCTATTAGAGGCAGAACCACACCATGCTTTTGCCAGATCGATGTCATCAAAAGAAATGTTTCTTCTGCTGGTGTCTCTCCTGACACGTAATACAGTTACGAGTGTTAAGTGTTGGGTAAATTGCTCTCACTGGTGGAAAACTGAAACCTTAGCGACAAAGCGTTTTAGAAATGTAACTTTTGGTGCTAAACTTCCAGCAGCTGCCATTCAAAGGATGCAGATGAAACAGATATTGACTAAATCAGTGTACTGTATCTACCAAAGGACCTGAAGAAGACCTTATCACAAAGGCTACTTCAAAAAAAATACAGAAACTGAGATTATTTTTTAACAAAGGAGTCGATACCTGTAGATGATTTTAGTATAAAAAAGACTGACTTCGCCTGAGTGGCTCAATCGGGTGAGCGTCTGACTCCTGGTTTTGGTGCAGGTCATGATCTCGTGATTCGTGAGTTCGAGCCCCACGTCTGGCTCCCTGCTGTCAGCACAGAGCCTGCTTGGGATTCCCTCTCTCCCTCTCTCTCTGCCCCTCCCCGGCTCGTTCTCTCTGTCTCCCTCTCAAAATACATAATCTTAAAAAAATAAAAATAAAAAGGAGGGACTTAATAAAAAGTCCGTTGCCACTGCATTTTATACCTACCCTAACTTGCTGTATTTAAGAACTCAATATTTGAAATAATATTTATTGAGCACCTACAATATTCAAGGAATTGTGTGAAGGGAGTCAGACTTGGCCCTTGTCCTTGGAAAACCCACATTCTAACTGGGGATATAAGAGCTGGGGACAATTAATGACACAAAGTAACATGTAGCAAGTACTGATAAAGTCCTGGCTGGACTAGAAAGGACTCGGGGAAGGTTTAAGGAAGGACGTGGCATTTGAACTTGGCCTCAAAGAATGAACAAGGGCAAGCAAAAGCAAACTAATACTTGTAATTTTACACCAATTTGAAGTTTACAGAATACATTTACATATGTTTCTTCACTTCACTTTCCCAGCAATTCCTTCAAATAACTAGAGGAATATTTTCTTTATTCCACAGAAAAGAAAATTATAGATGAGACCACCGGCCTAGGAAGCCACAGAGATGGAAAAATGAACTCATGTATGTTTCACTCCAATCCTTCTGATCCAACATATCACCGTGACACTTCCAAAGGGATTTAGAAACACAGGAATTCTCATAAGAATATAGGAATGGGAGGGGCACCTGGGTGGCGCAGTCGGTTAAGCGTCCGACTTCAGCCAGGTCACGATCTCGCGGTCCATGAGTTCGAGCCCCGCGTCGGGCTCTGGGCTGATGGCTCGGAGCCTGGAGCTTGTTTCCGATCCTGTGTCTCCCTCTCTCTCTGCCCCTCCCCCGTTCATGCTCTGTCTCTCTCTGTCCCAAAAATAAATAAACGTTGAAAAAAAAAAAGAATATAGGAATGGGCATTTCAGGGGAAGAAAGCAGTATGAACAAAATCACATTGGAATAAATGGATATAAATACCTTAAGAGACTGCAAGCAATTTCATTTGGCTGGATCACAAAGAACATAAAGGAAGTAGAGAGACCAGGGAGCAAAGGGTGGGGGTTAGGACAAGCCAATAGATAATTTTGAATATCAGATGAAAGCATCTGTAGGCAATAGGCATCTAATTAAATTTTGAAAAAGACATGATTACAGCAGTGATTTATTAAAAATCACGCATTGGTTTGTAAGATTGAAATGGAGTTTGAAAAAGACTGGCAACTGAAATAAGGAAAATAAGGAGGTCATAATTGTCTAAGCCCCAACAATCTCAAAAATGCAGAAGTGACGGATAAAATGTAATCAATATCTTTTCAAATCAATACATGGCTGAGCTCGTAGGAAAGAAAGGAAAGTTCGCAGGGATTCAAACCGAAGGAAGAGCCAGAAAAGAAAATGATACCTTGAAGATCAGCACGCCAGAGCTCTGGCCCCTCTCCTTAGCTAAGAGGCTTGTATTTAATAATCTATCACCTGAGCATAGGCGACACATCCTTGGGCTAATACGAGGGAGAGAATTGTAACAGAACTTCCTTACCCCAAAAAACCTTAAATAACCCAATACTCCATGAAAGAGTAGATTAGAGAAAAATCTCCCCAATAGTAAAGGAAAATAACAAGAAAAATAGGCATGCCTCTGAGTAGATAAGAGCTTCCTAAGAGTAAGGTCTTATCAGCAGGTCTGACTATATCTACACCTAGTCTTCTGGTTTTAATGTATAGTAGTTACATGGCCCACGAAAACATGAACTGAGAAATTAACGTAACCTAATCCTTGGTTGGTAGTAAAGGCAAATGTCTTTCAGAATCCAGCACAGGCTTCCCAGGATTCCCACAAACTTACACTGATCCTGAATTCGCAATCCAAAATTATCATACATCTCATCACCAGGCAGGCCATCTCAAAGGCAGTGGCAGTGAGTCTGGTGGCAGTAGGATTCTTGCCTCTACCTACATTTCCACATGCACACGCACGCGCGCACACGCACACACGTACACACACACAATAAGCTCAGATAAACTCGCAACAACAAAAAACCCATGGACACCAAATCCAGGAGGTAAGGCGTGATGTCAAAGCCCAGAATATGAGTGAGTGGAACCAGATAATTTAGAACAGAAAGACCCACGGAATCACAGTTGTAAGGGAGCAAGAAACTGTGTGGGAAACAATAAAGGGGACATTTGGCAATCCCAGAAGCTGGGAAACACATCAATCACCAAAAATGCTCACCCTCAAAAGGAGCCTTCTCCATTCCAAACTGGGAAGGACCTATGTAGGCTCCGACTTGCCAGTGAGTATAAACAAACCATGAAAGGTGCTAGGGTGTCCTGAGCCCTCAGGGTTTGGAAATGCCCCATAGAATAACTTTTCCAGAAGACTATAATCCTCTACTAAAAAGAAACTGCTGGGGGCTCCTGGGGGCTCAGTCAGTTGAGCATCCAACTTCAGCCCAGGTCATGATCTCATGGTTCCTGAGTTCCAGCCCCTCATCGGACAGCACAGAGCCTGATTTGGATTCTCTGTCTCCATCTCTCTCTCTCGGCCCCTCCTCCTCTCTCTCTTTCTATCTCTCTCTCTCTCTTTTTCTCTCTCTCAAAAATAAATAAACATTAAAAAAATAAAATCAATAAATAAAGAGAAACTGTTGAAAGTAGAACACAAAAGTGTTAGAGTCAAAACACTG
Source organism: Herpailurus yagouaroundi (assembly GCF_014898765.1). Classification (NCBI taxonomy): domain Eukaryota; kingdom Metazoa; phylum Chordata; class Mammalia; order Carnivora; family Felidae; genus Herpailurus; species Herpailurus yagouaroundi. Next base: position 1,142,488 of record NW_024420499.1, on the reverse strand, counting down.
GGAGCAAGGAGAGAGAAAATTCAGATAATAATGAGGAAAAAGACAAGAGGTGCAGACAATATACAGTATGGAAGATGTGCACGCAGCAAGAGGGCATATTTTTATTACTTGACAATAAAATAGAAAGGAAGTCCTAGGGCCTTGAAGCTAGAAAGGCTATCCTGGCCCACACTAAGCCCCCAAAGCCTAAAAGGAAAGTCTATCTCGCTACGGCATGACAAGAAAAAAGAGAAAAGGAGGATGGTTGAAACTCAGACAAAGACAGGTAGAATTCAGACTAAAAAGCGTTACAAGAAACACTTTATAATACTAAGTCTACAATTCACAATGAAATCATCAATATTGTATAAGTAAATATTTTCCTGGTACCCTGGAATGCAAAGAATATCTTTTTTCCTAAGTGTTTATAAAACATTTCTGAAAACCGACTGCATATTTGGTTGTTGTGAAAAATCTCAATAATTTCAGAAAACGGAAATGGTACCGACAGATTTCTCTGACTACAGTGTGATAAAACTAGAAATTAGTACATTTTCTGGAAATTTGTTTAAAAGCATGTTGGTGGACAACATTTAGGTCAAAGCAGAAATATAAAACAAAAATTGGAGAATTTCTTGTAAATAAAAGCAATGGAATACAGTAAAAGGAGTTAGCAGTGGAAAATTATGGAATTAAATGACTATATTAACAAAATTGAAAAATCAAAATAAACTACTCAACCCAAAAAAAAATCCCAGAAAGTATTTTATAAAACCAAAAAAAAAAATTAAAGAATAAAATCATATTAGAAAATAGAAAACCATAGAAATCATACATAACAAAAAAGGTTCATTGGCAGAAAATATTTTGTAAATTTTTTTTAATGTTTTATTTATTTTTGAGACAGAGAGAGACAGAGCATGTGCAGGGGAGGGGCAGAGAGAGAGGGAGACACAGAATCCAAAGCAGGCTCCAGGCTCCCAGCTGTCAGCACAGAGCCCGACGCGGGGCTCGAACTCACGGACCATGAGATCATGACCTGAGCCGAAGTCCGGCACTTAACCGACTGAGCCACCCAGGGGCCCCTGGAAGAAAAATTTTAAATGATATATCATTAACCTATTTTGCACAAGTGTATGCAATGCCATTTTCAAATCTAGAAAAGTAATTCCCTAGGAAATACGGCTTACAAAATTCAATGGCAATCAAAATAAAAATACTAAACAGAGTATTTCCCATAAAGAAAAATAGAAACAATTGTAAGGAATTCACCTGCAAAAAATGCACCAGACCTGTTTAGCTTCCCAAGGAAACTCTACAAAACCTTTAAAGGTTTGTGAATCCCAATGCTTCTAAAACTATTACAGAGCATATAAAAAGGAAGAAAATTTGCAAATTATTTTTATATGGCAAGTATAACATTGATAACCAAATGTAAACTACAGTCTAGTGTCACTTATAAATATTTAATACAAAAATCTTACATAAAACATTAGCAAACAAAATCCAGCAGCACATTAAAAAATAACACATGATTTGGGATTACATAACTAATTGGGATTTATTTGAGAATGCAGTAGTGGTTCAACATAAAGAGCAAATGAACACAATTACCATATTAATAGAACTAAGAGGGGAAAAACACATTATCATCTTAATAAGATGCCTAAAAGGCATTCCGCTAAATTCAGCAACCATTCATTTTTTTAAAAACGTTAAATTAAATAGGAATCTATGTATACACTTCCATATGTAAAACCATCAGACTCCAAACCAGCATATTTCTCAATTGGTAAATGTCACAGACTTCCCCCACAAAACTACGGTTGCTCTCTCTATTATTACTTACATTGCATTAGATGTATTAGCCAATACAATTGGATAAGAGAAAACAATTGAGAATATGAATCCAGAAGAGGTAAAACTATCTCTATTTGCAGATGATGTGATTATATAACTGAAAACCCAAAAGAATAAATGGAAAATAGTATAAATGACAAAAAATTTAGTAAAGTAACAATCTATATAATTAAGATACAGAACACAATAGGCTTTATATATAAAGCCAAGTAAGTGAAAAGAAAATCTAAGACGTTGATGAAAGAAAATGAAGAAGACACAAATAAATGGAAAGATATTTTGTGTTCATGGATCAGAAGAGTTAATTGATAAAATGTCCCTACTACCAAAGCCCTCTACAGATCCAATGCAATCCCTATCAAAATCCCAATGGCGTTTTTCACAGAAAAAACTATCCTGAGGCACCTGGATGGCTCAGTCAGTTGAGCATTTGGGCTCAGGTCCTTGATCCCAGGGTTGTGGGATTGAGCCCCACAACAGGCTCCGTGCTGAGCATAGAATCTGCTTAAGATGGTCTCTCTCTCTCTCTCTCTCAAAAAAAAAAATTATAAAAAAGAAAAAGAAAAAGATATTATCCTATTATTTATATGGTACTACATAAGTCCCTGGATAAGCAAAGAAATTTTGAGAAAGAGCAAAGCTGGAGGCATCACACTTCCTGATTTCAAATTATATGACAAAGCTATAGTAATGACACTATTATGGTACTGTCGTAAAAATAGACACATAAGCTAATGGAACAGAATCAAGGACCCAGAAATATACCCTCACATGTACGGTCAACTAGTATTTGACAAGGGATCCAAGAATATTCAGTGGGGAAAGGATAGTCTCTTCCACAATGGTGTTGGAAAACCTGGATATTCACAGGCAAAAGAATGAAATCGGATCCTTATCTTACATCACTCACAAAAGTTAACCCAAAACGGATTAAGGATTTAAATGTAAGACCTGAATCCATAAGCCTCCTGGAAAGAAGTAGGGGAAAAGCTCCTTGATTTCAGTCTTGGCAATGATTTTTTTTTTTTTTTTTTTTGATATAACACAAAAAGCAAAAGCAACAGAAAGCAAAAATCAATGAGGGACTACATCAGACTAAAAAGCTTCTGCCTAGCAAAGGAAGCAAGCAACAAAATGAGAAGGCAACCCTATGTAGTGGGGGGAAATATTTGCAAATCATGTATGTGATAAAGGATAAATATCCAAAATTTATGAAGAACTCCTATAACTCAACATCAAAAACCCCACAAATAATCCCATTAAAAAATGGTCAGAGAACGTGAATACACATTTTTCCAAAGAAGACATACAGATGGCCAACTGGTACATGAAAAGATGCTCAACATCATTAATCATCAGGGAAATGCAGATCACAACCACAGTGAAATATCGCCTCATGCCTTGTTAGAATGGCTATTATCGAAGACAAGAGATAAAAAATGCTGATGAGAATCTGAAGAAAAGGGAATCCTGGTGCACTGTTGGAACTACATGATTCAGCCATCCCACTTCTGGGTATATATCCAAAGGAAAAGAAATCATTGTGTCAAAGAGATATCAGCACCATATATCTGTATATACATATATATATACACACACACATATATATGTATATATATATGGTATATATGTATGTATATATACATGCACACACACATATATATGTATATATGTGTACATATGTGTACATATACATATACGTATATGTATATATATATGTGTGTGTGTGTAATATATATATATATCCATAATGGAATGTAATTCTTATGTGATATATATTATTCAGCCATAAAAAGAAGAAAATCCTGCAATTCACAACAGGATGGATACCGGCTTTGAAGGCATTAGGCCTGAAATCATTCAGACAAAGACTAATCTTCTATCATTTCACTTATATGTGGAATTGAAAAATGAAATTCAAACTCATAGAAAAAAGATCAGATCTGTGGTCACCAGAGATGGTTGGGGGGGGAGGGGGAAGAGGGAATCAAATGAAGGTGGTCAAAAGGTCAAAACAACCTTTTAGTTATAGAATAAATAAGTACCGGGGATGTAATGTACAGCATGATGACTATAGTCAACACCACTGTATGATGTATTTGAAAGTCGCTAAGAGAGTAAATCCTAAAAATCCTCATCACAGGGGAAAAAAAAATTTGTAGGAACTGTACAAGGTGATGGATGTTACCTAAACTTACCGTGACAATCGTTTTGCAACATTACATATGTCGAGTCATTATGTTGTGTACTTTAAACTTACATAGGGCTCCATGTCAGTTATGTCAAAATAAAAGTGGGAGAAAACCTAAAGACCCTAACTGCCCTTCAATAGGAGAAGAGATAAATTGTGGTTGCATTCATGCAATGGGCTACTATGCACAATATAAATGGATATTGCACATCTGCAGCCATCGATATAGATGAATATTAAAAATGTTGGCTCATGGGGCGCCTGGGTGGCTCAGTCGGTTAAGTGTCCAACTTCGGCTCAGGTCATGGTCTCACAGCTCATGGGTTGGAGCCCTGTATCGGGCTCTGCGTTGACAGTTCAGAGCCTGGAGCCTGCTTTGGATTCTGTGTCTCTCTCTCACTCCGCTCCTCTCCGCCTCATGCTCTGTCTCTCTCTGTCTCTCAAAATTAAATACACATTAAAAAATTAATTATTACATAATATACTGGCTTAATGAAGTATAAATTGTGAGACCTTGTTATAAGGCCTAGGATTACGGCAGACTTGAATTTAGCCCGGCCATTGGGGAATCTTTCAGAGAAAAATTGCCACGGAACAATAGGGCCAGCTGCCATATTGGGAAGAGTGAAGGAATGACTTCAAGGTAAGGAAGTAAAGGCATTGAGTATATTTTAGTTTTTCTAGAACTTTGGCCCAAAAGAATCTATAGAGTTAGAGGGTAGCAAAGGCAAGGCAGGGATTTTTAAAACGGGATCATAGGTCTAGGCTGAGGAAAAATCTATTTTGAAACCTATGCATAGGAAAAAGTTCAAATCCTAACAGTGATATTTGGTATGCCCAGATGGTGCATCAGTTCCATATGGATACAGATTCGCCTGAGGAAGGAGTAGAGATTCTTCTCTGCAACTCTACTAATAGTAAAGAGGAGAGGAGGGCAAAGACCCAGAGATTGTGGTTGTGAAGCAGTGTGTATAAAAAAACAAAAACCTCTGGGGAACAAAAGAATCTATCTTCTGAGCAGTAAATTAACGACATTGATCGTACCATTGGAAGAACGACTATTGTAAAAAATGCAAATACATACAAACAGGGTATATCATGGGTCCACTTACTTCTCTAAATGATTGGAATATTCACGTAACACGACCTGTAACGACAGTGTAAATTCTTTCCTTCTAACACAGCATAAAAATATAGTCTGCTAGATCCTCTGGATTGGACAAAGGTATACCTTGGTTTTTAAGTCAACTGCGGTATTTGTGTGACTGTGTAACACGGTTGGACGACCTCCATGCATTCTGCTAGGTTTAGAATCTCTGGAAGTCTCTGTAGTCGTTGAGATTCTCACCACTAGATGGCGATGCTGAGGAGCAAGGACTTCAAGAAGGTCTCTGACCACCACTTTCCATCAACAGACGTGTTTCATCAGACCAGAAATGGTTTATCTGTATTCTAACGGGTAACTTAAGTAACCAATTATTAAGTGCCCAAGTCTGAGACACGGTGGAATATGAAAACAACACAAGGAGCAAAGAGTTAAAAAGAACAATCTGTTTAGCACCGATGAAGTTTCTACCTCACTACACATGCTTTCAGAATGACTGTTTCAGAAAAAGCTGAATGTGTCCTCTCAAAATGATGACTCATTTTGAAGTCACCTTGAAACTTTAATGGCTCCCAGTGTGAGCAAGTCCTCAAGTGCCATAGCCTGTGTCTACTGGCTGGTACCCAAGGTGAAGCCACATTAGATGGGTAGACACATAAGCCACGCAGGCATGGATCTAAACACTGTGTCTTTTCTGATGTCGGCCTCCTTTTTGATATGTTTGGTTTCATTTAGTAAATAGTCGAAACTCCACTTCCAAAATTGGCCTTACATTAACTGTCAGGAAACCATGATTATATCCTGATGTTCTGCTTTCTGAAAAAACCAACCAACAAACAAACTTAGCTGGGTTTCAGTGGCTGCTAAGAAACTGTAAGAAATTGCTAAGAAATTGAGTGTGCTGGAGCTGGAGCAAGGTTCTTTTACCCTCTCCTGCCACTTTCCTTCCTTCCCAGAAAGGACATCTGCAGACAATATTTGACTGGGGACACTATTCCCTCAGCTAATAAGTCACTGGTGGATGTTACTCATCTGCAGAATAGCAGCCAATGTGTTTTAAAGAAATAGATGCTAATAGCCTTCCCTTTACCGGCAAGGTGTTTCTCTCGCCTGAAAAGTAGAAAATACAAAATAATAACTGACTACGCAAATTTCCCCAAGCATAAGAGAAAATAATTCTTTTGGCTTTCCTATTACCCCTTTAAGATATGTTCTTTCTCTCCCAGATAAACTTGGCAGCTAACGAGAGGGTCAAAAATAACTGAAATACCAACTCTGAGTGACTGAAAAGATGGCGAGGCCAATTATGTAAAATAGTGAAGCAGGTTTAGAAGAGAATTTAATGTGATGTTGGTGGCAGGTAGATCCTGGAAAAGATTTGCTAAAAAAGATGGTAAAGGAGCTCTGTATATGAAAATACTACCCCGTAGATGGGGCGCCTGGGTGGCTCAGTCAGTTGGGTGTCCGACTTCAGCTCGGGTCACGATCTTGCAGTCTGTGAGTTCAAGCCCCATGTCGGGCTCTGAGCTGACAGTTCAGAGCCTGGCGTCTGCTTCGGATTCTGTGTGTGTGTCTCTTTCTCTCTCTGCCCCTCCCCAGCTCTCACTGTGTCTCTCTCTCACAAATAAAGTAAAAACATAAAAAAAAAAAAAAAAGAAAATACTACCCCATAGAATAAAATCTCAGATAAGATATCCAATATTGACAGAACATTTAGAATATCCAATACTCATATAAATATTCAATACTGAGAGGGCAGGTAAAAGTCAAATGCCCTTCCAATAATTTTTTTCGGTACTATATAATTCATGCTTCTTACACAGGTTTCTGCTCACAAAAGCCCCAAATACGCAAGCAGTCCGTTAAAAGCACCACTCAAATGCTTTCAAAATTCCGTAACTTATGGGGGGGCGGGAGTGGAAATGTCAAGTGTTTGAAACAAATCAAACTGTGACTGCATATAAAGGAAGTTATTTTACTTTTTTTTTTAATCCTGCCATTTATTTTCATCCTCCACAATAGCACGGTCCATTAGTTTCTATTTTCTAAGATAACTAAGGTTGGCATTATCTTCATACAATTTCCATAAACACTCGGTGAGAGTTTTCCACCTACTAAATGCAACACATAGAATTTGGAATTTTATTAAGATATTATCACAAAGTTCCAGACCATTGTTCCCCCAAATTAAAGGCTTACCTCTATGATTTGAAATTCCTTTCTGTGTCACAGTATTTGTCTTGTAGCTTTATCAGAATCCTAGCTTTAAAAGGCTAAGCTTGGGGCGCCTGGGTGGCTCAGTCGGTTGGGTGTCCGACTTCGGCTCAGGTCATGATCTCGCGGTCCGTTGAGTTCGAGCCCCGCGTCGGGCTCTGTGCTGACAGCTCGGAGCCTGGAGCCTGCTTCGGGTTCTGGGTCTCCCTCTCTCTCTGCCCCTTCCCTGCTCATGCTCTGTCTCTATCTCTCAAAAATAAATAAACATTAAAAAATTTTAAAAGACAAAGCTGCATTAAAATTTTTTTTTAAATAAAAGACAAAGCTGCATTGATGTCGATTTCCATAATTAAGAATATGATTTCTATCTCTTAAAAGAAATGTAAATGTCCTCAACCATGAGCGAGTAGAGTGAGATCTGCCCCCACTTCTGTGGGTTGAATTTTAAAGATAAGCACAACAGAAATTACTAATTTTCCCAAAGTCACACTATCTGTAATTGTAGTAGCTGACACCACGTGATAAATGGCACCCATGTCACATTTATACTCAATGGAGTCTAACTCCCACAAGTGAGACAGTCTGTGTGTCCATATGTTTCCTAAAATTTGATAACGATGGTGTTGGATATAAGGATGATGATGATGATGATAAAATTCATTCATTCGTTAAGCACATTGTTTGGGTCTTTTTAATGTTTGTTTCTTTGTTTTTGTTTGTTTTGTTTTGTTTTGAGAGAGACAGAGAGAGAGCATGAGCAGGGGAGGAGCAGAGAGACAGGGAGAGAGACTCTCAAGCAGGCTAAGCGCTGTCAGCACGGAGCCCAACACGGGGCTGGAACTCACCAACAGTGAGATCGCGACCTGAGCCAAAACCAAGAGTCCGCCTCTTAACTGACTGAGCCACCCAGGCGCCTCAAGGTGGGGCCTATATTCTTATGTAAGTAGGTTATCTCCTAAGGAGAATTAACCCCAAACTAGCCTTTCTGCAGCGTCAGAATTTATCTTTAAAAAACAAAAACAAAAAAGCGTTTTTAATTTACAAACCACAACAGTCATCCATTTAAAGTGTACAATTCAGTGTATCTTAGTGCATTTATTGTTCTGTACAACTATCGCCAGAATCTAATTTTAGAACGTTCTCAACACCCCAAAATGAAACTCTATCTGCACCCATTAACAGGCAGCCCCCATCTCCCACAACTGCTCAGCCCTGAGTCATATGATATGGTGTCCTTGTGGTTGACTTACGTCATGGTAGTATAAGGTTTTCAAGGTTCATCCATGTTGGAGATGTATCAGTAGTTCATTCTTTTTCACTGCCAAATAACAGCCCATTGTACACATATATCACATTTTTGTCTTAAGACAACATGGGTTTTTTTCGTGTGGGTTTGTTTCTCCTAATGAGTCTGTATGCCTGTTTGAACTTCCATTGCCAGTGGAATAATATTTTTGAAACACTTAAATAGAAAAATGCAGGTCAGGGGCGCCTGGGTGGCGCAGTCGGTTAAGCGTCCGACTTCAGCCAGGTCACGATCTCGCGGTCCGTGAGTTCGAGCCCCGCGTCAGGCTCTGGGCTGATGGCTCAGAGCCTGGAGCCTGTTTCCAATTCTGTGTCTCCCTCTCTCTCTGCCCCTCCCCCGTTCATGCTCTGTCTCTCTCTGTCCCAAAAATAAATAAACTGAAAAAAAAATTAAAAAAAAAAAAAAGAAAAAAGAAAAATGCAGGTCAAACTCAGGAATGGTGATGTTAGTATTTACGGCTCTTTTCAAGGTGTAACAAAATGTACAGTTGGAAGATAGTGTGGGTCTAAAAACTTAAAACTTTTAATTAACCGATCTTCTAATTTCCTTTTTCTTTCTAGATGGCATAGGGTGTATATATATATTATATATATATATAAATTTATAATATACACACAATGTATTTTATATTTTTATATATAATATGTGTATTATATATTATGCATACATTTCTGTATTATACATATATATTCCATATTTTATATGGAATACAAGTATATATTTCTAATATGAATATACATTTATGTAAATATATTAAAAGGGCCAACTATAACCACTGTATAAATACGTGAATCCATCAGAATGTTTCACATGAACATGACTCTTATTTGCATCACTGGAAATTAAGTTTTGATTTTCTAACTGCTATTAAACTTGGTCTTAAGGAAAGCTTTTCCTAGGTGATGGTATCATATGAGGCAGCTTCTAATCTTTATTGAGTGAATAACATTTTAATTTCAAATGAAATTATATATAAATGATGTAAATACATAACAGGTGCAAAACTTACAGCATAAATTGAAATGTAAGTGCTGTTATTTTCTGCTTAGGCTTTAAGGTCCTAAAAAGAGATAATGAGAACCTGCAGAGGTAAGTTAAAAAAGAAAATAAATCTTCTGGGTTTTTTTTAGTTGTTGTTGTAACGAACAGCCATGTTCTTTTTATACTAAACTCTCGGTCAGACTAGAAAATGACATAAAGTAAATAAGAATTTAAAGTAATAGTGGAAATTGTCAAATCAAATTATTTGAAGTTATGTCGATTTTAAACCAAGGGTTACACCCGAATAAATATATGGACCCTGCATTATCGAAAAGAATAAGTGAATAAATTAACACTGTAGTAGTGCTTGGGGAAACATAACATATGTATAATCTGTTTTGTTATGATGTGTATTTTCTTTTATTGTGTGTTAAAACAAGCTGTTGCACTCCGTTTAAGTAAGAGCTTCTATTAGGTCTTGGGAAAACTCATTCTTCCTATCTATGCAAGAGGTTTACTTTCCTCATGTGTATTAAAGAGCTTATATAATTCACATCCCTTTTGGTTATATATTGTGTTTTTTTTAGGACTGGGTGATTAATGCTCTTTATTTATTTATTTTTTTTGCTGGCTTTTCTTTTTTTTTTTTTTAATATGAAATTTACTGTCAAACTGGTTTCCGTACAACACCCAGTGCTCATCCCAACAGGTGCCCCCCCAATGCTCTTTAGACTATAACGATAGATCTAAACCACATACCAAGTTTGGCTTTTACCTCGTATCTGATTTCAGTGCACCTCCAAAGCACACCTCTTACTTCTCGTCTTTGTTCCAACCTGCAAAATTATGACCTAGTTAATTGCAACACATTTTCTGTATTTTAAAAATTCCTCAAAGTACTTTACTCACACAAGTATGCAGTTTTAAGTCAAATAGCACTCTTCGAAGTCAGTGTCTCTCAAACTTGGCTGCACATTGTCAACATCTGGAAAGCTTTAAAAACCTAGGTGCCCCCTTCACACTTTCAGAGAAGTCTTATCACACTCTCAGAGAACTTCATATAATCCGTGTGGTGAGTGGTGCTTTGGCATCAGGACTTTTTCACAGCACCCCGGGTGATTCCAACGTGCAACCAATGCTCGGAACCACTGTTCTAGGAGTTTACATTAAACAGAGGCAATTTCCTGCAGCAACTCCCATGACGAACAAGATATGCTATAACAACATTGTCCCACTAGCTCTTATATTTGGGGGATTCACCAGAAACAGAAATGGAAGTTGAGAGGGCGAATTTCATCCACACGGAGTGTAGTCGTGTTTCGAGAAGAGCCAGAATTTCAATCAAATGATGCTGAGTAGAATTGCAGGCTTTTGTGGTCACTGCTGTTGTTTAATTAGCTAAAATTAAAATACTCCCTAAAAGACAGAAAATTCTACATCATCGTTCAGCAGTGTGAAGCTGTTTAGAAGCACTTTCTTGATTCGGATTTATGGGGCAAAATTGTAGAGACTTATGACTTCCTATGAGCCATCTGGAGATGTGCCACCAGATGGCATGTGGGTGGCAGTGATCGTATGGCTTAAATAGAAAATTTCAAATGAATTTCAGATAACTAAATCAAAGAGATTATATCATGTTTCCCCAGAGACTCATGATTTTTCTATTGAGCTAGAGCTATATTAAGTCGAGCCTAAAACTAAATTAAACCCTGGCGATTATATGTTAAAGAGTAGCACCCAGCTCTGATTTAGGTGTAATTTAATTGAATTATTTCCACAATGTTTTCTCAAAGTATTTAATGTATTTGCTCACATACGAAGGGCTTATAATAAAAAGCAATAGCTCCTTACTCCCCAGAAGAAACCAGTCTAACTGTTTTTCTGTTGGTGACTTACATGTTTCGTAATTTGTCTACATGGTACATGAGAAAAACCAACATATGTGTAGAAGTTAGCAATATTTTCAAAAACTTTAATGGCTGGCAACTACTGTTTTAATGTAACACTGGATCTATATCTAAACTAGAGAAGAAGTCATCCTGATTTTAAACTGACTTTTCCATGATATTACTCTACTCCCAGACCCCATATTATACCTCTTTGAGATACTCAAAGCACTACACATTCTTCTGTTCTTGACAGAAGTCTCTTGACTACCATTGACTTCCGTTTTCTGCTAACTGGTGCTTGACTCGTACCTTATAATTAACTACCCTCCGTTTATTTCGCTAATGTAGAAATTGGTGTTTTGCTCCACATAACTTTCCAAAATCCAGTGGTGAGAGGGGTGTGGGCTCACTGAGTATATGAAGACCATTTTCTCCCCAATTAGGGAAAATTTTACCTACAAAAAGGGTTGGATTTATCATATTCCAAGATATTGCTACTAGATGTTTATGGTTTAATCATTTGATCCACATAGAAAAAGTGGTGTTTCCACCAAAAGTTTTAGCAAGATGTTAAATGCATTTCCAAATTTTCCCTTAGCATACTTTCTAAAAAGTTTTCAAATTATGAACCTTTATCCATTATGTTTTTGATGTGTTATGACCAGAGGAAACCTTCCCTCCTTCCCTCTCTCTCTTTCTTATAAATATGTATAGATATGTAATTCACAAAAATTAAAAATATTTTAAAATTCATTTTTCTAGAACATTGATTTTTTTTATTTATTTTATTTTATTTATTTATTTTTGAGAGACAGAGCATGAGCCGGGGGCGGGGTGCAGAGAGAGGAGAGGGAGGAAGATAGAAAATCCCAAGCAGGCTCCCCGCTGTCAGCACAGAGCCTGATGTGGGGCTTGAACTCGTGAACCATGAGACCATGACCTGAGCCAAGATCAAAAGTTGGACGCTTAACCGACTGAAGCATCCAGGTGCCCCTAGAACATAGATTAAAAAAAAAAAAAAAAAAAAACAGATTTAAACAAAGAATCACAGTTTTCCTCCTGAATTATAAAATAATTTATTTAAAATAGTCAATCAAGAAAAAAAGCCGCATGAGACAAGGAAACAACAAAATCTACTGGGGCTACTATCCAAGCAGAGGTAGAAACACCACATTTTAGTCCCTGGAAAGGTATGGAAGTTGGTGATGGGGCCACAGCAAATAGGATAGAAAAAAAAAAAAAAAAAAGGTTAAAAACCCATAAATACCATCTACAAAATTAGGTTTAAAACTATTTTTAAAAATACCCCAAAATGAGTGGTTAGGGACAGACTACTTGTCTGCAGCCTACATAGTATGACTATATTAAAAAGTGGAGACAGGCAGATAAGAGAACAATTCCCAATCACTAATAGATTCTCTAAAGAGTGGTAGGCAAATTTGAGAACAGGTAATGAAACTGGGAACGGGGGCACCTGGGTGGCTCCATCGGTTAAGTGTCCGATTTCAGCTCAGGTCATGATCTCCCGGTTCGTGAGTTCGAGCCCTGCATCGGGCTCTGTGCTGACGGCTCGGAGCCTGGAGCCTGCTTCCGATTCTGTGTCTCCCTCTTTCTCTGCCCCTCCCCCACTTGCACTCTGTCTCTCTCTCAAAAATAAATAAACTGTAAAAAATAATAATAAATAAAATAAAGAGAGAACTCCCTTCTTTAAAAAAAAAAAAAGAAACTGGAAATGATCTTTGTACACTCCAATTCACATATAAAGCAAAGGGTCCTTGGTGAGATCTGAAATTGCTGTAACAGTCTAGAAAACAACCGACTAAAGCTATCCTCAAGGACAAAACTTCACATTGAGAAGAAATCGTTGAGAGAAGAAATCGTTGAGAGTGGAATCCAAAATAACAAAGACAGAGACAACAGCGGTGAAGAAGAAAGGTTCAGAAAAAGTAAGTGAGACAGAGGCATTCCAACTCTAATTCTATGATGTTAAAACTCAAAAAAAAAAAAAAAAACCTAATGATGATCTTTGCTAGAAAACACAAGGAAACTTGGCCAAGTGAAGGAATCTTGAACTCTTTTCAGGTGTTTCTGAACAGCCAATCCTAAACAATTGTGTTAGAGCATGGATTTATTTTTGGCTTGATCTCTCTTAGTTGATATCACTAAATAATTATGCCTCTAAGTCACAGCATAATAAACTCATTGGATGCAGAATAAAGGCAAAGATAATCCAACATCTTTATAATAATAATTCTTCTAAAAAACTAAAATAACAGCATCACAGATATTATAAACTATAATTCAATAAAACCTTTAAAAACAGAAAAAGAGACTTGGAACTGCATATTGAAAGGGCACGTTATGTTTCTGGAGAAATTGACTTGAAACAGCCCAGCTTGAGACATTTACTAGTAAAATTATTCTACCGCAGAGAAGTGAGAAAAAAATCATCCAGGAAAAATCACTAAGTCAAATCACGTTATCATCAGCCATTTCAACAGCAGTACCAAATATCAAAAGTGAGAAAGGAGCAACATACTTAAGATACTCAGAGAAAAAGTAAACCTAGGATTTTATATTTAATCAAACTGATTTTTCAATTCACAAAACCTACAAACAAACTTATACAGAACTATCATATGGAACCGTATGGCTGGATAGACATTCATATAAAGACTGCTGGTGAGCTTTAAACTGAGTTTTACAAATAACCCAGTGAAGAAATGGGCAGAAAACATGAATAGACACTTCTCTAAAGAAGACACCCGGATGGCCAACAGGCACATGAAAAGATGCTCAACGTCGCTCCTCATCAGGGAAATACAAATCAAAACCACACTCAGGTATCACCTCACGCCAGTCAGAGTGGCCAAAATGAACAAATCAGGAGACTATAGATGCTGGAGAGGATGCGGAGAAACGGGAACCCTCTTGCACTGTTGGTGGGGATGCAAATTGGTGCAGCCACTCTGGAAAACAATGTGGAGCTTCCTCAAAAAATTAAAAATAGACCTACCCTATGACCCAGCAATAGCACTGCTAGGAATTTACCCAAGGGATACAGGAGTACCGATGCATAGGGGCACTTGTACCCCAATGTTTATAGCAGCACTCTCAACAATAGCCAAATTATGGAAAGAGCCTAAATGTCCATCAACTGATGAATGGATCAAGAAATTGTGGTTTATATACACAATGGAGTACTATGTGGCAATGGGAAAGAATGAAATATGGCCCTTTGTAGCAACGTGGATGGAACTGGAGAGTGTGATGCTAAGTGAAATAAGCCATACAGAGAAAGACAGATACCATATGGTTTCACTCTTAGGTGGATCCTGAGAAACTTAACAGAAACCCATGGGGGGAGGGGAAGGGAAAAAAAAAAAAAAAAAAGGAGGTTAGAGTGGGAGAGAGCCAAAGCAGAAGAGACTCTTAAAAACTGAGAACAAACTGAAGGTTGATGGGGGGTGGGAGGGAGGGGAGGGTGGGTGATGGGTATTGAGGAGGGCACCTGTTGGGATGAGCACTGGGTGTTATATGGAAACCAATTTGACAATAAACTTCATATATTGAAAAAAATTTTTTTAAATTTAAAAATAAATAAATAAACTGAGTTTTACCATTGAACTAAGAATAATATTGAATGTTGTTCAACACTGAATACTGTTGTACAAGAATAGAATATACAATGGCTATATGCTCTAACAATTTTGATAAAATACAAGTGTAAAAAAGAAGACTATGGATAGAGCCTATGAAAAATTAACAATTATAATAAACATGTTGATTCCCATATAGTTGTGACCATGAATAAAATGATATAACTTTAAATTAAAATCTAGTGAAAATAAAGAAGGACGAGATTAGCTAATTCCTAAGTTGTTCATAGGAGGGAACCAATATTCTATAACCAAAAATAAGACAGCTAACAGTATTATATAAAGGTGTTTATAAAAAGATATCAATTAAAATCAAACATTCCTATATACTCAAAATATACCCTCCTTATATTAAAATAGACAAACAATGGAAGAATAAACTTAATCTGTTAAATGGTTCTGCATAGTAGGTGATAAAAAATAAGATAAAGGGGGAGAAATAAAAGGGCTTCTTTTTAAGTACATCTTGTTTTCTGTAGTGGATTTTAGAACCATGTAAATATTTCATACACCTATAAACCAAAACTAATTTTTACTTTTATTTTCTTTGTAAATTTATTTATTTGTTTGTTTGTTTTGAGAGAGAGAGAGAGAGAGAGAGAGGGAGCCGGGAAGGGGCAGAGAGAGAGAGAGAGAGAGGGAGAGAGACAGAATCCCAAGCAGAGCCAGACATGGGGCTCAATCCCGAGAACCGTGAGATCATGACCTGAGCCGAAATCAAGAGCCAGATGCTTCACCGACTGAGCCACCCAGGTGCCCCTCAAAAATAACTTTTAAATCCATAGAAATAAACATTTTAAAAAAGAAACTATATTTTTTACCCAACTGGTGCCCTCACCACACAGTAAAGTACATTAAATTAAAACATTAAACAAAGTGACATTAAAACACAGTAATATGATTGAACATCCCTAGTGAGATATAACTTCAGTAAAAATGTAACTTCAGGAAAATCTTAAATTGTATTCAGCAATCATACTGTGAGCAATAATGACAGTATTATTCTGAGGCTGATGTGTGGATACTGTGGTAAAAACAAAGGAGGGCTACTTAATTCTGTCATCCTCTGTGTCCTTGAGAACTGAGATTGTTGGCATGGGAGAAATAAATATGTAAGATAACAAGATCAGGTAAAAATTCTGTAGACCAGTGTCATTGATGGTAAAAGCCAAGTGATAAGCCAATAGCAGTGAAGCCCTTTAGGGCCCAAACTGTGGTCTTGAGATGCCTTTTCCCGTTCAAAGGAACCAGGACTACGTGAATATCTAATTCTATATCAGCGGCAGGAAATATACCAGATGAACCTGAAACAACTTGTCCTGACAAATAGAACAGAAACAATCAGCGACGACTAGTGGTGTGGCAAAAGGGAACAATGACAGCTATGGGTGTGGTAAAAAGTAATGTCACAAATCAAGAGTCAACCTGAAGAAGGTCCCACTGGGCAAAGACAGACCAAAAGACCGGAACATCAATATGGACGGTAATGTCAATGGATTGAAACATGAAATATTTTCAAGCTCATCAGTTGCCAGTACGGGCATACCTCACTTTATCGTGCATTGCTTTATTGCCCTCTACAGATATTCCGTGGGTTTTTTTTTCTTTTACAAACTTAAGGTTTGTGACAACCCCTCATGGAGCAAGTCTGTGGCTGCCACTTTTCCAACAGCATTTGCTCACTTTATGTCTCTATGTCACATTCTGGTAATTGTCACAATATTTCAGACTTTTTTGTTAGTATTATATTTGTTATGGTGATCTGCAATTAGTGATCTCTGATGTGACTATTGTAATTGTTTTGGGGCCCCATGACCTGCACCCATGTGATGGTGAACTTAATCGATAAATGTGTATCTTCTGACTGTTCCACCAACCAGCCATTCCCCTCTCTCTCTTCCTCTGCTTGGACCTCCCTGTTCCCTGAGACATACCAATAGCAAAATTAGGCCAATGAATAACCCTACAGTGGCATCTAAGTATTCAAGTAAAAGGAAGAGTCACATGTCTCTCACGTTAAATCAAAAGCTAGAAGTTATTACGCTTAGCGAGGAAGGCATTTTGAAAGCTGGGATAGGAAAAAAGCTAGGCCGCTTGCACAAAACAGTTAATTGGCCAAGTTGTGAATGCCAAGGAAAAGTTCTTGAACGAAATTAGAAGTGCAACTCCAGTGAACACACAAATGCTAAGAAAGCAGCCTTATTGTTGATATGGAGAAAGATTTAGTGTTCTGGATCGAAGATCTGATCAGCCCCAGCATTTCCTTAAGCTGAAGCCTAATCCAGAGCAATCCAGAAGATCTAGTTAAGATGATCAATGAAGGTTGCTACATGAAGAACAGATCTTTAATCTTTATATTGGAAGACGGTGCCACCTAAGACTTTCATAGCTAAAGAGGAGAAATTGGTGCCTGACTTCAAAGTTTCAAAGCACAGGATGACTCTCTTGTAAGGACTAATGCAGCTGGTGACTTTAAATTGAATTCAATGTTCATTTCCATCTCAAATATCCTAGGGCCCTTAAGAATGCTGCTGAATCTACTTTGCCTGTATTCTTTGGATGATGCAACAAAGCCTGGATGACAGCACATCTGTTTACATGTTTTACTGACTATTTTAAGTCCACTGTTGAGACCTACTGCTCAGAAAAAGGATTTCTTTCAAAATATTACTGCTCGTAGACAATGCGTCTGGTCACCCAAGAGCTCTGACGGAGATAGACAATGAGATTAATGTTGTTTTCATGCCTGCTGATACATGGATTGAGAAGTAATTTCAACTTTCAAGTCTTGTTATTTAAAAAATTCATTTTGGGGGCGCCTGGGTGGCTCAGTCGGTTAAGCGGCCGACTTCGGCTCAGGTCATGATCTCGCGGTCCGTGAGTTAGAGCCCCGCGTCGGGCTCTGTGCTGACAGCTCAGAGCCTGGAGCCTGTTTCGGATTCTGTGTCTCCCTCTCTCTCTGACCCTCCCCCGTTCATGCTCTCTCTCTCTCTGTCTCAAAAATAAATAAACGTTAAAAAAATTTTAGAAAAGTAAAAAAATAAAAAATAATAATAAAAAATTCATTTTGTAAGAATATAGCTGCCATAGATAGTGATTCCTCTGATGGATCTGGGCAAAGTAAATTAAAAACCTTCTGGAAAGAATTTGCTCTGCTAGATGCTATTAAGAACACTTGTGATTCATGGGAAGAAGTCAAAATATTAACATTAACAGTTTGGAAGAAGTTGGTTCCAACTCTCATGGATGACTTCGAGGGGTTCAAGACTTCAGTGGAGGAAGTAACTGCAGATGTGGTGGCAATAACAAGAGAACCAGAATTAGAAACGGAGCCTGAAGGTTGGACTGAAAGGCTGCAATCTCATGGTAGAATTTGAGTGGATGAGGAGTTGCTTCTTATGGAGGCGGAAAGAAAGGGGTTTCTTGAGAGGGAATCACCATCTTGAGCTGGTGAAGACGCTGCAAAGATGGTTGAAATGACAACAAAGGATTTAGAATATTCCATCCACTCCGTTGTTAAAGCAGCAACAGGGTTTGAGAGAACTAACTCCAATTTTGAAAGGAGTTCTGCTGTGGGTAATATGCTATCGAATAGCATCACATGCTACAGAGAAATCATTCGTAAAAGGAAGAGTCCATTGACACTACAAACTTCATTGCTGTCTTCTTTTGAGAAAATTGCCATTGTCACCACAACCTTCAGCAGCCACCACCCTGATCAGCCAGCAGTCATCAGCATCAAGGCGAGACCCTCCACCGGCAAAAAGATTGTAACTTACTGGAAGCTCAGACGATGGTTAGCATGTTTTAGCACTAAAATATTTTTAATTAAGACCTGTACACCGGTTTTTCTAGACATGATGCTATGGCACACTTAACAGACTACAGTATAATGTAAACATATCTTTCATACAGACTGGGAAATTAAAAAAAAAATCATTTGACTCACTTCTTTGTGATATTTGCTTTATTGCAGTGATCTGGAACCAACCAGCAATGTCTTTGAGGTATGCCTATGATAATAAAATTGGTCACCACTAGGGAAACAACTTATTATTTTGGAAACCAATGGGCAAATTAAAAATACACAAATATATGTCTTACTCTTCGAGTATGAAATGAACTATTCAGTAACCAAATGATAGATGAGGGGAAATTTCTGCTTATAAAATTGTTCCAGTCAGTGAGTGAATAAAGAAGGATAGACTATCATCATTTTAAAACCACTAATGAGTTGTTGGATCCAGGCACTGAACACTGGTGAAACCTGACATCACGAATAATCACAATAACAATAACAACAACCTGAAATCCATTATGAGCCCCTTGGTGGAAAAATACACCACCACCTTTGAAGTGTTTGTGAAAACAAAATTGAACCTTGATAAGCTTTTCCTTTTCGCTACTAATTTACAGGACATACAGAAAACAGAGGGACAAAGTAGCTAAAATCACAGAGAAACAATCTGAAAACTGAAGACAATGAAGAATGTTCGAAGGAGCAAGAGAGAAACAATAATTACGGAGAAAAAAATGAAATATATTGAACTTCTCATTAAAATCCATGGAAGCTACCAGGAAATGGCATAGCATATTTCAAATGCTGAAAGAAACCTATCACTCCAGAAGTCTATATCTGGCAAAAATATCCTTCAGGAATGAAGAGGAAATCAAGACATGCTCAAATGAAGAAAAACAAAAAATTTGTCACCAGCAGATTAACCTTAAAATAATGGTTCTGAGGATCTTCTCTATACTGAAGAGAAATGATAAAATAAGGAATCCTGAACTATCAGGAAAGTGGAAAGGAAATGGTAAACAAAAATAAAAGTGAATACATGTTACATCTCTTCTTGTACCTTATATATTCTGTTTCATGGATTGAAGAATATATTATAACACAGTCTGGTGTGCTTCAAAATGTGCATAGAGGAAATATTGAAGACAATTTATTGTAAACTGGAGAGAAAATAAAGGGATTTAAAAGGTTATAAGATTACTATACTTGACTTGAACTGGTAGAATTAGGACAACATTAGTCGGCGGTAAATTATGTTTCTGTAATGTGATTACTAAAACACAAATAAGTAAAAACAAATCTACACACACACACAAAATCCACACTCAAAAACATAAAAGTCAGCGAAAATGGAACTCTACAAATAGCTCAGATAAACAAGAGCAACGCAAGAACAAGAAAACACAAATGGAAAAAAAAAGAAAACAAACAGAAAACAGAAGCAAAATAAAATGATAGATTCAAACTCTAGCGTAACAATAATTAGACGAAATGTAAATGGTCTAAACATGCCAATTAAAAGACAGGGGTTTGGGGCGCCTGGGTGGCTCAGTCGTTTCAGCATCCGACTTCGGCTCCGGTCATGATCTCACGGTCCGTGAGTTCGAGCCCCGCCTCGGGCTCTGTGCTGACAGCTCAGAACCTGGAACCTGCTTCAAATTCTGTGTCTCCCTCTCTCTCTGCCCCTTTCCCACTCACACTGTGTCTGTCTCAAAAATAAATAAACATTAAAAAAATTAAAAGACAGGGGTTAGAAGAATGCCTTTTTAAAAATAACCTTCCTGGGGCGCCTGGGTGGCGCAGTCGGTTAAGCGTCCGACTTCAGCCAGGTCACGATCTCGCGGTCCGTGAGTTCGAGCCCCGCGTCAGGCTCTGGGCTGATGGCTCGGAGCCTGGAGCCTGTTTCCGATTCTGTGTCTCCCTCTCTCTCTGCCCCTCCCCCGTTCATGCTCTGTCTCTCTCTGTCTCAAAAATAAACGTTGAAAAAAAAATTAAAAAAAAATAATAATAACCTTCCTAAGGGTGCCTGGGTGGCTCAGTCAGTTAAGCGACTGACTCTTGATCTCAGCTCTGGTCTTGATCTCAGGGCTGTGAGTTCAAGCCCTACATACGAAAGAAACATCAAATGTAATGGTCCAGACAAGTTGAAAGTAAAGGGATGCAGAAATGCATACCATACAAACATTAATAAATATAATGCAGAAACATAGAGAGACGCTATATAATGGCAAAAGGGTCAATCTATACTAAGAAGGTATAACAACACATAGTTTGTGTAAGCAACAGACAACAGCTACAAATATGTGAAGCAAAACATGATATAACTGGAAGGAGAAAGAGAAAAATCCACAATTGTAATTGGAGACTTCAACGCCCCTCTCTTGACAATTCATAAAACAACCCAAAATATCAGCAAGGATATAAAAGAATTCAAGAATACCATTAACCAACAGTACATAGTCGACAGTTATGACACAATTGACCAAATATCTGCAGAACACATATTATTTTCAAGTCCCCGGAGAGCACATACAAAGAGTATATACTGGGCCATGAAACAGACATATTTAAGAGAATTGAAATTGGGGTGCCTGTGTGGCTCAATTGGTTGAGTGTCCGACTTTGGCTCAGGTCGTGATCTCACAATTCATGAGTTCGAGCCCTGCTTCGGGATCTCTGCTGTCAGTCCAGAGCTCACTTCAGATCCTCTGTCTCTCTTTCTGCACGCCCCCGCCCCCGCCAGTGCTCTCTCTCTTTCAAAAATAGACATTGTGTAAAAAAAGAATTGAAATCATACAGAGTATCTAGTCTAACCATAATGAAATCAAAGTAGATATCAAAAAAAAAAAAAAGGGAAAAATCTCCAAACCCTCAGAAACTAAACAACACACAAATAAATAACATATGAGTCAAGAAGAAAGTCTCAGGGAAATCAAAACATATGATGAACTGAGTGAAAATGAAAAAAAGAACATAGCAATTCTATATCCATAGCCAAAAGTATGAATCTTTGAATGATGTCAGCAGGAACACCAGACGATGAGCCTCCAAAAATTGTCCCCTCATTAAAAGAAAAAGGTAAACATTGGCAAAAGGTGCCAAATTAACTTTTCCAGAACTCTGAATAGTAACCAAAGGCTTGCAATAATCAGGGGACTGTTTATTCAAAAACAAAACACTTTGTGGATCTTAACTTGTCCTGGTTTCATCCTTCTCTTCCCGGGACCATGGAAACCTTGAAAACAAATAGCCCCACCATCATAGTGAAAAGCAGCAGCCTAATGGGTAAGAGTGTAGGAAATGGTGAGGTGTTGGTCAAAGGGTGCAAACTTCCTGTTATAAAATGAATAAGTTCCGGAATCTAAAGCGCGCCATGGTGATTATTGGTAACAATACTGTACTATATACTTAAATTTGCTAAGACACGAGCTCTTAAATGTTCTCACCACAAAAAAGAAATGATAACTATGTTGGGGGATGGAGGCGGTAACTAACAATACTGTGGAAATCATTTCACACTACGTAAGTGGTATCGAATCCACGGGTTGTACATCTTAAACTTACAAGATGTTATATGTCAATTATATCTCAATAAAGTCAGCAAAAATGAATTGTATTTCTATACATTTGTAATGAACAATCCTAAAATGAAATTCAAAAAAAAATTATTAATGACAGCATCAAAAACAATAAATAGGAGTAAGTTTTACAAAACTGTGGGAACTTGTCCACTAAAAGTTACAAAATATCGTTGAAAGAATTTATACATGTTATAAATAACTGGAAAGATATCCCATGCCTAGGGCTTGGAAGACTTAATATTGTTATAAAGCAAAACTACCCAAGTTAAACTACAAATGCAGTGCAATCCCTATCAAAATTCTGGCTGCCGTAGTTTCAGAAATTGACAAGCTAATTGTAAAATTCCTATGGAAATGCAAGTGACCCCAAAAAACCAAAACAATATTGAAAGACAAGAACAATGTCAGAGGACACTCACATCCAGATTTCAGAAATTACTAGAAAGCTACAGCAAGACTGTATTGTTCTGGCATAAAGATAGGCATATATATATATATATGTATACATGTACACATGTGTATACATATGTATACACACATATATACATATATACGTGTACACGTATATATGTATATATACATATGTACATATATACATGTACGCATATATATGTATATATGTATATATGTATATATACATGTGTGTGCATGTACATGTATACACATGTATATATGCGTATATGTACATGTATGTGTATATATGTATATACATATATATGTATATTTGGTATATACATATACCAAATATGGTATATACATATACAAATATATGTATATTTGGTATATACATATATATGTATATACATATATACATATATACATGTACATATACACATATACATGTGTGTGCATGTACATATACACATATATACGTGTGCATGTATACACATGTATATATGTGTATATGTATAAATATGTACATGTACATATGTGTGTATATACATATGTATACATGTGTATGGAAAATACAAATGAAAACCATAATGAAACATCACTTCACATACACTAGAATGACTATGATTAAAAAAAATAATAAAAACGGGAAAATTGGAATCACTCTACATTAGTAGTGGGGATGTAGACTAGTATAGGTAATTTGGAAAACAGTTTGGCAGATTCTTGATAAGTTAAACACAGAGCTATCACTCCTTGCTATATACACAAGAGAATTAAAAACATATGTCCACACAAAAACTTGTACATAAATGTTCATAGCAGCATTGTTCATGATGACCAAAAATTCAAAATGTCCATCAATCAATGAATGGATATACAAATGTAGTATATCCATACAGTGGAATATTATTTGGTCATAAAAAGGAATAGAATATACTTATACTTTCTACGATATGGATGAACCTTGACAACATGCTAAATGCAAGAAGCCAGACACGAAAGGTCAAATTTGTCTGAATCCATATATAGGAAATTTCCAAAATAGACAAATAGAGATTTAAAATAAATTAGTGCTTTCCAGAGACTGGAAAGAGGAATGGAAATGACCATTAATGGGTACAGGGTTTCTTTTGGGAAGACTAAATATTTTTTTATTTTGAAATTAAATAGTGGTGATACTTGAGCAACTTTTTCAATATACTAAAAGCCACTATATTGTGCACTGTAAATTTTTGTGAATTTTAAAATGTGTGAATTATACCTCAATAAAAATGCTACGAAAGAAGATACTTTCACAAAATGACCTTAGAAAATTAAAAGCTCGACAAAAATAAATGCGCTGCCTTGGAATAAAATAATAAAATCGTATATAATAAATAGAACAAATAATATTAATCTGGACCTAGCACTCACACCTTATACAAACATTAACTGAAAGTTAATCATGGGCTTAAATGTAAAACGGAAGCTGTAAAATTTTTAGAACACAAAATGGGAGAAAATCTTTGGGATTGAGTACTGTGTATGAAGTCCTTAGACTTAATACCAAAATGTACGTAAAAAAGGAAGATTTGTTGGGCACCTGAGCGGCTCAGTTGGTTGAGCATCCGACTCTCTCTCCCTCTCTCTCAGCCCCTCCCCTCCCCTGCTTGCTCTCTCTCTCTCTTTCTCTCAAAGTAAATAAATCAACTGAATAAAAACTATAAAAAAGAAAAAAAGGAAAATTTGATAAACTGTACCTCACAAAAACCTAAAATTTTTGCTCATCAAAAGATGTGAAGATTAAAAAACACACCAGAGACTGGTAGCAAATATTTGCAAACCACATATCCAACAGAAGAGAAGTCTTTAGAATATAGGAACATTCTCAAAACTCAATATTTTAAAAAATCCAATCCAAAAAGGTAAAAAGACAAAGAGACATTTAGTCAAACAAGCTATACGGATAATAAAAACATGAATATCGCTAGCCACTGGGCAAATGCAAATTGAGACCACATGAGATATAGCTACACACCTATGGCTAAATAATAAATAAATGGCTAAAACAAAAATAGTGACAAATGCCTGTGAGGAGGTGAGAATCCTCACAGGTGAGAATGCAAAATAGTACAGCTTCTCTGGAAAACAGTTTGGCAGTTTCTTGAAAAAGAAAATGTGCAACTACCATACGACCCATCAAATGCACTCCTGGGCATTTTTCCCAGAAAAATAAAAACTAATGTTCATGCAAAAAACTATACATGAACGTCAATAGTAGCTTTACTCGCAATAGCCCAAACCTGGAAATAACCCAGATGTCTTTCGATGGGCACATGAACGAACGACTCTTTAACACCCATTCCATGGAATCCTACTCAGCAATAAAAAACACACTATTGATACAGTCAATTTCTTGGATCAATCGCCAAAGAACTATATTGTGTGCACAAAAGCCAATCCTAAAAGCTTACTCCCTGTATGATTCCATTTTTATCGCGGTGTTGAGGTGACAAAACCATAGAGATGTAGAACACATTAGTGGTTGTCAGGGCTTAAGAAGGTGTTGGGGCAGGAGAGAAGTGGGTGTGGCTGTAAAGCCCAAGAGGAGAGGAGTCCTATGATGAAGGAGACTTTCTCTAACCGAATTGTATTACGGTCATTCTTGTGGTTGGGATATTATACTCTAGCTTTGCCAGATACTACTAATGGAAGAAACACAGGATCTCTCTCTAGTATTTCTTACAGCTGCGTGTGAATCTACCATTACTTCAAAATGAAATACATAATTTTTGAAGAGGAATCTAAAGACGTATCTTTCATTTGCATTGTAAGAGCCTTATTTACAGGGGGACTCAAACAAAAATAAATTTAGGACATCAGTGACAACTTGGGACTTTGAACACGGACTGGACATTTGATTATATTAAGGAATTATTGTTAAAAATCATTCGTTGTCATAGTTTTCTTCTTTTCATGTTTACGAAAAGGTTTTTTTTTTTTTTTCTTTAGAGATCCATACTGAAATACTTCTGGATGTAAAGATACCATGTCTGGATTTTGCTTCAAAATAATATGTGATGGGAGGTAATGGGTAGAACAAGATGCAAGGTGTATTCTGGGTTGATTACTGAAGCAGTATGCTGGGTACATGGGGGTTAATGTATTTTTCTCTTAAAATATACTTTTGTGCGGGTTTAAATATTTCCATAAAAAAACATGCAGTTTTAATGAACCACAAGCAACAAACATCTATTGCCAAAATCAAGAGAGATTTTGAAAGTAATCAGTGCCTGGGTTTTGCTTTACCCCCAGTGAGTCCTGTCTTGTGCAAAATCAAGCACATACTGAACAACAACAACAGCGACAAATTAGAGGAATGTTGCTTATACAAGTCTCCTCCCCGTGTCTTGTATATACCATGTCAGTCTCAGTTTTACATAACCTATTTTCCCCACCACTCATATCACCCCACTTACCAAGTTGCCAGTTACCGACATTCTAGCCATCTGTCTTCATTCACCCTAATAAAGAGCAAATGATGCGTCTATTGATAATATTCATAATTAGTTTAGTTTTAAATTAATAATAATAACAAACAGCTGTAGTGGAACTTGTTTACTAAAGAACACTGCCACTTTAAGGCATGGTCACCATGCTGCTAGGGTTATGGACGGACCTAGACCCAAGCCATTCTTAATCACCCAGATCATATTCTTTTCAGAGACTCAGAAAAACTATACCAGTCTATCACGCTGAGAGAGTTAACTAAATTAGCAATTCTCCAGAGATAAACCTACTAACAATACAGGGGGAATAAGGAAAGAAAAGGAATGAAGTAAGAAACTGCCATGCTGGCATTTTCATTACAGAGCCAAATTCAACTGAATCATATTTCAAATCCTATCGTAGAGCAACGAATAATCTTATCATAATGGAAGTTTGTATGTTTGGTTAAGAACATTTATCAAGATGTGAACCCTTGTTTATTGTCTTGCTTAAGACAGCAAGAATTCTAGCACGGATATTAAATAAGACAACGTAATCTGTGCGTTGGGCTAATGATTCCTCCAGAATGGTTGTAGCTTTTGAAGATGTCGGGTCACTCTACGCTCTAGTCATATTTTTATAGAAGATTTAATTTCCACCAATTTCAGCATTGTGCTATAAGGATGAATGGAGGTTATTTTTTAAATGTTTATTTATTTTTGAGAGACAGAGAGAGCGCAAGTGGTGGAGGGGCAGAGAGAGAGAGGGAGACACAGAATGTGAAGTGGGCTCCAGGCTCCGAGCTGTCAGCACGGAGCCCGACGCAGGGCTCGAACTCACGGACCATGAGATCGTGACCTGAGCTCAAGTTGGATGCTGAACCAACTGAGCCAACCAGGCGCCCCAAGGAATCCATCTTATTGAGGAAAACTGGAGAAAGTTAGCTAAAGAACTGCCAATTACACAAATGACCTGATTCCTTATAAAAGAGACAAAAAAGAGACACCAAGTTTATGAAAAGGAATCACAGAACATCAGCAAAGCCTCTGAGGAGCACAGTTCATACATCTCTTTCTCCTAAAGGATGCAGGGCTTATACAGATGTTACACGTTGAGGACTCTCAAGAAGTCAACCTTGAAGGATGCCTGGGTGGTGCAGTTGGTTAAGCCTGGTTTCAGCTCAGGTTATGATTTCATGATTCGTGAGTTCGAACCCGGCATCAGGCTCTGCACAGACCATGCGAAGTCTGTTTGGGATTCAATCTCTCCCTCTCTCTCTCTCTCTCTCTCCTTCTCTCAGCCCCTCCCCCACTCACACTGTCTCCGTCTCTCCCAAAATGAATAGACTTGAAAAAAATTTTTAAGTCAATCTTGATAACCCAGTTCATTAACAACATCTCTAATTATTCATATTCTTTCAATGTACTTTACTGTCTCTGGTCAGTGCACTCCTACTATCCCCCAACTGTGCAAAGTGGTATAAACGATTTGCCACACTGTAAATATAAGAGTTGGAAAAGATACTTAGCAACAATTTATATTGGTTCCAGTCTGAATAGATACATATCCATTGTGGACCCATTAGGCTATTAGTGAGTCTAAGTATCTCTGGGTTCTCGAACCCCAGGCCAATCCACCTATTACAGCCAAATTGCATGTTAGGTTAAAAGTCTTCCCCTAAGGGGCGCCTGAGTGGCTCAGTCGGTTAAGCGACCGACTTCGGCTCGGGTCATGATCTCACGGTTTGTGAGTTCGAGCCCCGCGTCAGGCTCCGGGTGACAACTCAGAGCCTGGAGCCTGCTTCGGATTCTGTGTCTCCCTCTCTCTCTGCCCCTCCACTGCTTGCACTCTGTCTCTCCCATTGTGTCAAAAATAAACAAACATTAAAAAACAACAACAACAACTCTTCCCCTACATAAGGCAACAAATGTGACATCTGACTCATCCCATGCAAAATTATCAAAGCAGGAAATGTTCCCGTCAATTCATGTATGTTCATCGTACTTCAGGTTCCATTGGGAAATAGTTAAAGAAAAAATAGACCTTGTAGCTTTTAACATTTCTTCCAATCACCTACATTAATGTGACAAATGCTAATCCACGGATTAGAGTACAAATCTCTTTTCGGGACATTACTCATTCCCTTTTGATTAATTTCTCCAGAAACAGACATTTCCATCTGCAGCTTTTGGTAACAGTGGCTATCGATACTATGAATTTTCCACTAAGTGTTTTTTTTTTTTTTTTTTTTGCATCAACTGTGACCTTGTCAAGTAACTGAATAAAAAGTAACAGTACAAACAAAACAGGAATATACTTGAACACAGTCTTGCATGCAAGAAAAGAACGACTCCCGGGAGAAGCAGTGAAGACTGATGTTAGAACACCGGTGTTCACGTCAGCATCTCAGGTTTCCACCCCTGGGTCTTCAGCAGCTTGTTTTTCGACCCTAAGCCAGTGACTCCTTTCAGGACCTGATGTCCTGCATTTGGGAAACAACAGAGCTGGATGTCCAAAACTTCAGAAGTTTGGGAATCTCATGTTTTGATAAGAATTTGATCCAGTAATTCTAAGACAGAAAATATGCCATTTTTGTCCCAAAGCACTGTCATTTGTTGTATTACCCACACGCGTGAAGACTTTCACTTGAAAATACTTCTTAAAACTTTAGGGGTGCCTGGGTGGCTCAGTCGGTTAGCGTCAGACTTCGGCTCAGGTCATGATCTCACGGGGTGTGAGTTCGAGCCCCGCGTCGGGCTCTGTGCTGACTGCTCGGTGCCTGGAGCCTGCTTGGGACTCTGGGTCTCCCTCTCTTTCTGCCCCTCCCCTGTTCACAAGCTGTCTCGCTCTCTCTCCCTCAAAATAAATAAACATCAAAAAAAAATTTTTTTAAATCTACTCTAGGGGCACCTGCATGGCTCAGTCAGTTAAGCTTAAGACTCTTGATCTCAGCTCAGGTCAGGATCTCACAGTCATGAGTTTAAGCCCCGCACCAGGCTCCTTCTCCCTGCCCCTCCACCTCTTGTGCGCTCTCTCTCTCTCTCTCTCTCTCTCTCTCTCTCTCTCTCTCTCAAAATAACTAAACCTAAGAGAAATAAAAATCTACAATACACTTGGCTATGTGGTAAACATTACAGAGAAAACACAAAGATGCATGAGACCCGGATCCCTCCCTTACGGAAGCTTACTTGGTAGGATACAATAGAAGGTTATTGTGTATCTGTTTTTAAATGTATTTCTCACACAGGACAAAAGAGGATAAGCATCAGGTGAGAAGCAGATGAAAGGAAGAAGTTCCATTCAGCGAACAGGACCACGAAGGGCTTCGTGGAAAAGGTGTTCTTGGACCTGGGTCTTGAAAGATTTCATAGATAGCAAAAATGGAGAAGAAACCAGCCATAACTGAGAAAACACAGGCAGAGGGTCAGGGATCCAGGAGGACTCATCAGAGTGAGAAATTGAGGGCAGGGAGAGTAGTCACGTTTTATCAGAAGCAGCGGTTTTTGCTTTGTAGATTCTGACTCAGAGGGTCCCTACAGAACATACTCAGTTTTTCTGGGCACTGCTGTGTCAGCCTTTTCTTTATTTGGATACATTTCACTCTATTATTTAAAAGAAACTCTGCTTGGCATTCAGACACTCATTGTGATGAAAATACGAACTTTTGAACGGAGAGCCATTTTTTAACCTAGTCCTTCGACAACACAGCATTACATTGATAAAATGAGAAAAGTACGTGAAGACAATTCAAATTCAGGAAATGCTTTGTATCAACAAAGTACCATGGTCTACTTTCCATGACAAAAAATGACGTCCTGTGTTAAGTCCCGTGGAGTGTCAATTAGTCCAGGGCATGGTGAAAAATACCATTTCCTGTCGTTTCTATTTTAAAATCTGTTAGCCCTCTTGGGTTCATTAATACTTGGTGGCACCGATTTACCGAAACAGTTTGCAGCTCAGGAGCCCTAGCCCTCGTGTCCCCCAATATTAGAGGAAAGCGATCATCTGACTGCAGTTTAAATGATATCCTAGGCGCGCCTGGGTGGCTCAGTCGGTTGAGCATCTGACTTCGGCTCAGGTCATGATCTCAATGTTCCCGAGTTCGAGCCCCACATCGGGCTCTGTGCTGACAGCTCAGAGCCTGGAGCCCGCTTGGGATTCTGTGTCCCCCTCTCTCTTGGCCCCTTCCCTGCTCATGCTCTCTCTCTCTCTCTCTCTCTCTCTCTCTCTCTCAAAAATAAATTAACATTTAAAAAATTAAAAACAAATAAATAAATGATATCCTGCACATGATTAGTTGTGGTTTGTCATCTTCCATTTTTTCTATTCCTTTTGGAAAACTGTCATCCTACAAATATATTCAGTAGACAGGAGTCTATGCTAAGGCATATACGCTTTTGTCCCATTCCCTCGAAAGGTGAATTAACATGGCTTGGTTTATTCCGGTTGCTAGGTTAAAGAACTTTGTGGGAGAATGTGACAAATGCTAAAAGCCTTCCCTGTGTGTGTGTGTGTGTGTGTGTATAAGTATGTATGTCTGTAGGTGAGGCACATGACTCTATTTGATCACGTCCTTTCTTCCATTTAATTCCAGAAACTGAAGTCTGCTTTTCAAACAGTACAACTCCAAAATTCTCAACAGGTTTATTTGGAGGAGACTTCAGTACATTCAGCAAAAAAAGGGAAGAAGAGGGGTAAAGGGAGACTAATACAGAATGGATATTAGTCTTGTGGCCCAAACATAACCTCTAAGTCATTGATGCTACAAACCACAGAGATTTGGAGAGCGGCGCTTTCTAGAAGAAGCTACTTTACAGGTGCTTTCACTGTGGACTTGCGTGAAAACCCAGGGCTTGAGGAATGAATGTTCTAAACGTTCAATGCCTCCAAGCATTTGATAGCTCACAAGCTGTAGCCCTCCTTTGTACCGTTTTGCCACAGCTTAAAGCCGTTAAAATACTTAGAACTTAAAGTGACAGACGTTACAGAAGCAGCTTCTGAGAAGCTCATGTATTTTCTTTAAAGTCACTGTCTCTTCTGACTAAACACAGTGCCACATCAGTGACAAATTAAAAATTATTGAATTCCAGTTCAGCATCCTTCTCAGTCTCTGTGGCAGTTTTGAAAGGTCTGAGGCACAGAGACGAGCATCTACCGGATGCCTGCTAAGTGGAAAACACTGATCTAAACACTGAGGCGGAGTAGAACAAAATGAATCTCAGATGTAGGGTGCCCTCCAGGAACTTACATTCTGGGAGAGATAATGGTGCAAACCTATCTAAAGGGATAGCTATCATCTTGGATAATACATGCTAAGTACCTAGATGAGTACTA
Organism: Herpailurus yagouaroundi; assembly: GCF_014898765.1. Classification (NCBI taxonomy): domain Eukaryota; kingdom Metazoa; phylum Chordata; class Mammalia; order Carnivora; family Felidae; genus Herpailurus; species Herpailurus yagouaroundi. Next base: position 1,110,726 of record NW_024420499.1, on the reverse strand, counting down.
ACCGTTAAGTTCTGCTGGAGTGCTGAGGAAGCAAAAATGGTACTCAAAAAGCTGAGAAGGTAATACATGCAAGAGAATTAACATAAAGCAGAAATAAACCTCTTCGTCCCAAAGATTTGCTAGAAGAAAATGGATTGGCAATCCAAGAAGTTGAAAGGTTATATATTTAAAGACGTAGATTCTTTTGTGAGTCCCCAGATACATAATGGTGTCAAATTTCCAAACACTGGAGCCCGGAATGAACGATGATTACGAGGCATAAAAAAGCTTTACTATTTTTAAGCAGCTTGGTTTCTTTTTGTTTATTAAAAAAAAAAAAAACAGATTTTCTTCCCTGTCTGACAAAAAAAAATTGGCAAACCACTCTTCGCTTCCTCTTGGTAATTCTTTCTTGCTAGCACGCACAAATGGACAGGTAAGTGAAATACTTCACAATTTCTTCAATGCTGTCTCTTGAGAGTTAAACAACTGGGCCTAGGACAAGAGGAAAATTTAAAAAGGCTCTTTGGGACTCTAAATACCCTTTGTAAGGTTTTTATTCAAATTCCAGTTTGTTCACATAGAGTGTCATATTAGTTTCAGGTGTATAACACGCACAAATGCCTCTCTCTCTCTCTCTCTCTCTCTTTTCCCTTTGCTTGTTTGTTCTGTTTCTTAAATTCCACATAGGAGTGAAATCATATGGAATGTGTCTTCCTTGGACTGACTGACTTAGCGTAATGCTCTCTAGCTCCATCCATGTCGTTGCAAATGGCAAGACTTCATTCTTTTTTTTATGGGTAACATTCCATTGTGTACATACACCACTTCTTCCTTACCCATTCATCAGCCGAAGGACACTGGGGCTGTTTCCATAATTTGGCCATTGTAGACAATGCTGCTATAAACACGGGGGTACAAATATGCCTTTGAATTCGTATTTTTGTGTTCTTTGGGTAAATACGTAGGCATGCAGTCGCTGGATTGCAGGGCAGTTTTATTTTCAACTTTTTGTAGTTTATTTACTTGTTTTGAGAGACAGAAAGAGAGCATGAGCCAAGGAGGGGCACAGAGAGAGAGAGAGAGAGAGAGAGAGAGAGAGAGAGAATCCCAAGCAGGCTCCATGCCATCAGGGCAGAGCCCGACCTAGGGCTTGATCCCTGGAACCATGAGATCACAACCTGAGCAGATAACAAAAGCCAGACACTTAGTTGATAGGGCCATCCCGGCACCCCTATTTTTCACTTTTTGAGGAATCTCCATACCGTTTTCCAGAGTGACTGCATCAGTTTGCATTCCCAGCAGGAGTACAAGAGGGTTCCCCTTTCTCCACATCCTTGCCCAAACCACTTGTTTTTTTATGTTGTTGATTTTAGCCATTCTGACAGGTGTAAAGTGATGTCTCACTGTAGCTTTGATTTGTATTTCCCTGATGACCAGTGATGTCTGTTGGCCATCTGTATGTCTTCTTTGAAGAAAATGACAATTCACATCTTCTGCCTGTTTTCAAATTGGATTATTCATTTTTTTTTTCTTTTTTGGTTGTTGAGTTTTATAAGTTTAGAGTCTCAAATCTCCTACTTTCCCCAGCTCGGTGGATGGCTGCCATGTCTATTCTTGCCCCAGCTGAAATCTGGATTTTATTCTCTGGAGAGATCTCTGAACTTTTGGATAGCAGGCACAAGCCCTAACCCAAATCCTAACCCAAAGAAAGGAAAGGAAAGGAAAGGAAAGGAAAGGAAAGGAAAGGAAAGGA
>NW_024420499.1:1038656-1108891 GCF_014898765.1 Herpailurus yagouaroundi | reverse complement strand
AGGAGAGGAGAGGAGAGGAGAGGAGAGGAGAGGAGAGGAGAGGGAAAAGAAAAAGAAGAGAAGAGAAGAGAAAAAGAAAATAAAAGAGACTTGGCTAAGCTGAGTAAACTTTCCTAATGAAATCTCTTAGGCATTCAAGAATTCAATTCTCTTACCACTTTGAGAGAATCCTCTAGTATATGGCCAGCACCATAGCCCAAGTGCAGATCCTATCCGCTTGGCAAAATGTGATTTCATCAAAGGTGATCTCATTAAAATTTCTGGTATATTTGAGAAAGGCTATATATTGAGTACATATTGAGGTATATATTGAGAAAGGTATATATTGAGAAAGGCTCTCACACTTATTCTTGGGAGAGGTCCGGGACAGGCAGGTATTTACTGAACCCTCTCTTGGTGTGTGATTACCGGCTGATGGTGTCATGTTTTCCCAACTTAAGTTAGGACACATTGACTTTTGCTTTGAACTATCTAATCTTCACAGACAAAACAGCACAACAGAAATGAAATTATGTTGGAAATTGATGATATGCTTTTGGGGACAGCTATGGAAGCATACCTTGTCTGCCTCAGAAGCAGAACATTACTGAAAACATAGAAGCATTAAGAAAAGGCCCCCTCCATGTCAAAGGAACATGATTCACTCAGTTTAGAGATACCCTGATTTACTCAAAGTTCAATCTTGAACAATTTTTTTAAGTGTATCCATTTCTGCAGTTGTAATTCTTTTTTAAAAAGCAAAAGTGGGGCTCAGTTACCTCTAACTACTGCCTCCCCCAAGGCCCAGCTATTGCTAAAACTTAGAAACTGATAAAGCATAACATGAGCTCTTTTTGACAGCAAGAAGCCCAAAGGTAGAGCAGAGATTGTTAAAACACGAGGTTCCCTTTTGGCTTGGTTTTTCCTTTAAAACTAGTTTATAAATTCTTAACTGTGGCTACCTTATCTTTTCTGCAAGCTAGAACACGCTGCGGATATTAAGGGTGATCATTGAATTAAAACCGCACGTACACAATGCCAGTATCGACATAGATGTGCATTATATCGCTACTCCTCATCCCTGAGAATGGTCATTCTCTTCTTATTAATGAGACGAAACCCATAATATCATAGAAAGGCAAGGTTTTGAGGTCTTGCTGTCCAACAACTTCCTTTAAAAGAGGCCAAGAAGGGGGTGCCTGGGTGGCTCAGCCGGTTGAGCGTCCGACTTCGGCTCAGGTCATGAGCTCACAGTTCGTGAGTTCGAGTCCCCTGTCGGGCCCTGTGCTGACAGCTCAGAACCTGGCACCTGCTCATTCTCTCTCTCTTTTTCAAAAATAAATAAGCATTAAAAAAATTAGGCCAAATAAGGGTATTATAAGGAGGGAACTTGTTGGGATGTGTGCTGGGAGTTATATGCAAATGATGAATCACTCCTTAAACTTCTACTCCTTAAACTTCTGAAACTAAATAATACACTATAATGTTAACCAAATGGAATTTAAATAATAACTTGGAACTACAAAAAATAAAAACTAAAACAGGCCAAGTGATCTTCCTAAGTTTACAGAGAGAAAAACTGACTTTTCTGGCCTCTAGTCTGCAACTCATTTAATTACATTATTTTCCATTACGAGATATTTAGCAGTTAACTAATTTAGAATTCATGAAATTTTCAGGAAACATATTATTCCATTAACAACTCCCAGTCTGACTTCCCTCAGGCTACTTATTAAATGGAAACACTTGCCAATTTTCTCATTTATTCATGCATTAATGCCACAAATGTTTATTAAACCACTATCTATGAGACAGATAATGTTTCTGATACAGAAGTGTGCAAGGCACGGTCCCCTGCCCTATGTATCTTTCATAGTAAATGAAATGGTTGCTTCATTCAGTTTTTTCCCACCAGCTTTTTAAGTGCATTGGAAAAAAAAAAAAAACTAATGTTCTGGGAGCTTCTAAAAATCCAAGTTGAAGTGTCTGGCTTTTTCTTATATTAGAGTAGCTAATATCAAACTAAACCTCCCGGCGCAAAACACAATGAGAGCGGGATAGAAATACACATGGCTTTTTGAAGGCTTCAGAAAACAATAAAACTAGGACTTCAGGATTCACATCCCAGAGAGAAGAAAAGTCCATGAAAATCGATCCCTGAATTATCCGTATATATTTTTCCCTTAAATTATTTTCCAATTAAGTGTGTGGTATATAGAAGCTAAAGAAAAAAGCCCTACATTATGTGGCAATCTCAATGATATCTGAGATTATGTCATCAGGGTCATGTAAGGATAACATAGAGGGTAAATGCCGGGAAATGATATCTCAGAACTTCCCAAATTTGACAAAAGATGTAAACCTACAGATTCCAGAAGCTGAGCGAATTTTACACACGAAAGATCCAAAGAATAACACGCCAAGACACATCATAGTAAATTCAATGAAAACTAAAGACAAACACTTTAGAAAGTAACGAGGAGAAAACACCTAATGATGGGTGAGCGGGGAACAATTTGGAAGACCACGGATTTCTCATTGAAAACAGTGGAGACAAGGAAAAAAATGCTACCATAGTTTTCCAAATACTGAAAGAAAACTGTCAATGCAGCCTCCCATATCAAGTAAAAATATCCTTCATGAAGGACTGAAAATGAAGATATTTTCAGATAGAGGAAAGCAAAGAGAATTTGTCACCAGCAGACCTATAATAAGGAATGTCCAAAGGAAACTCTCTAAGAAAAGAAATTACAAAGGGAAAAAAAAAAAAGAACTTGGAACGTACAGGAAAAAAAAGAACATGGTATGCAAAAATATGGGTTAAATAGAATAGAATAGACTTGCCTTCTCCACTTGAGTTTTCTAAGATATATTTAAGTATCGAAGGACAAACTGTAACACTCTCTCATCAGGGAAAGGGGAGAGGGGCTCACAACAACCACAACGTGCATCTGGAAAACCAACCACAAATCCTTCTTAATGTTCATTTACTTTTGAGAAAGAGAGAGACACAGTGTGAGTGGGAGAGGGGCAGAGAGAGAGGGAGACACAGAATCCGAAGCAGGCTCCAGGCTCTGAGCCGTCAGCACCGAGCCTGATGTGAGCTCGAACGCACTAACCTGGAGATCATGACCAAAGTCGGATGCCTAACCAACTGAGCCAACCAGGCGCTCCAACCACACATCCTTCGAACTGATTCACAAACTCCACCAAGAGGCTCTCCCAGTAGCCGCATGGGACAACTTACCTGCAGCCCCCCCCCATAACGGGCTGACAAGTGCCCCCAGCACCCTGTGCGTGCCCCTGAGACAGCACCTGTGAGCCCCCGAATTCAGTGTGCACATGCTGCCGCAGATGGTGTGCACAAGCCTTCACAGATGGTGAGAGAGAGCTCCGCAGAGGGGGAGCTGAAACTCCCAGAGAAAGCACATTGACATCAATAGTCAATTAAACTCTTCGAGATCAGGAGAAGGCACGCAACACATCAGGGCACTACCTTGGGAAAAGCAGCTCAGAGGCTCTCAACTCCTCGCCTGATTTTGTGGGATTGGGAGAAGGCACACAATTCCAAGACTTCTCCCCACAAGAGAGAACAAGAACATTGGGACCAGCACATCCACAGAAAATGTGGCAAAAAGTAATCATTTTCTTAAGCAGAGAGCATTTCAAGTAATTCACCTGAGTCACTCTGAATTTATGCCCTCAAGATTGTAGCAGATAATCTGCAAAAGCATCTTGTTATTGCAACATGCAAAAGAGGATTATTACTTCCCAAGAGATGCTTAAAATACTTTTGGCTGGGCTAAGTGGAGTTTATATCTCAGAATCTCCATTGTGTTTAATTGAAAACTCTAGTTTATTAGAATGGTTTTAATATGCTAAACCCCAAACATGGTTAGTTCTGATAAATTCATTTCCTGAAAATATAAGATTAAAGAATATTCTCCCTCTTTTCCACTCAAATCTCAATTCATTTGATTTGGCCGTAATGGTTTGAAATAATCTGTATTTCATTGACCTTATTGCTGTTCATTTATTCCAATCTCCAAGATCCTTAATTCTTGACAATATATCACATTGTCCAGTAGGAAATGATCATTTGGAAATGCTCTAGACAAGATGAGCCTGGGGGCGCCTGGGTGGCGCAGTCGGTTAAGCGTCCGACTTCAGCCAGGTCACGATCTCGCGGTCCGTGAGTTCGAGCCCCGCGTCGGGCTCTGGGCTGATGGCTCAGAACCTGGAGCCTGTTTCCGATTCTGTGTCTCCCTCTCTCTCTGCCCCTCGCCCGTTCATGCTCTGTCTCTCTCTGTCCCAAAAATAAAATAAAAAAAAATTTTTTTTAAAAAGATGAGCCTGTATCAGAGTAGTAAATAAGAAATTGGAGCTGAGTTTTGATTGAGGTAACCACTTCAGGTCCATTGGGAATAATTCACCTTTGGATGATTCTCAGAACTTTTGGATTTGTATGCCTTATGTAGCTAATGAATTTCTCAGTCCTGAATGAATCATAATAGGAAGTCACAAATATCTATTAAAACTCTACGTTGGGGCGCCTGGGTGGCGCAGTCGGTTAAGCGTCCGACTTCAGCCAGGTCACGATCTCGCGGTCCGTGAGTTCGAGCCCCGCGTCAGGCTCTGGGCTGATGGCTCGGAGCCTGGAGCCTGTTTCCGATTCTGTGTCTCCCTCTCTCTCTGCCCCTCCCCCGTTCATGCTCTGTCTCTCTCTGTCCCAAAAATAAATAAACGTTGAAAAAAAAAAAAAACTCTATGCTCCATCCACTCAGGAATTCTTCCAATAAGATTCCAATGAGGCAAGTTAAGATACAAAAAGAGGTTTGGCAAAAGCAAGACAGAACAAACAAGATCATATCACCAGGCAGTTCCACACCCAACTGATGAACACACAAGTAGGTAGGGCTTAGCTTTCTTCATTTATATTTCTCTTTATCATCCCATACAGTGGTCCCCATAGAGAAAGGTGAGATCATAGTCTCCCGCATGGTACTCAATGAAGTACCCTTTTGGGTATCCATAAAGAAATGTTTTAAAAAGTAAACATAAAATTGGGTAACGATTACTCTCTGAGTTAGACACTTGGGGGAACTGGAGGTCATTGACATCAATTTATGTATCAAAATCATGTGGCCGATGAGTTAGACATTCTGATTCCTAGTTTCCTTCTTTTTCTGTTATTTAAAAATATTTCGTAAACGACTTCCGAAAATAGCTTATTCATTTGAGTATTTGTCATTAATGGTATATATCATTGACTACAAAAATTCAAGGCATACTTATTGATCAGTTTATTGGATAAAGTTGGAATATGATTCGTCAGAAAGCATGAGAAAGTAATCCATAGAAATTAATGGTGGAGCGTTTGTGCAAATCTGTTGTTGAAGTCCACTTCGTCTCTGCTTTGAACACTTTGGGAGATTGGACTATGAGGGTATGTTGACTCATTGGCAGGACCACAAGTGCTTCCCCAGGAAAGCCTGTGTACCACCCATGCTGAGTGTTGAAATGTTGACCAGTCTGTCCTTCATTTTATTTTGAGTACATAGAAAGCTAAGAAAGCCAATTAAAATTACCACTCACAGGAAACGCGGGCAGCGAAGTTGACTAGCTGTGAGAAAGCCAAAATTATTCAAATGGAATGCATTTAATAGGGTCGCTGGCTGAGGAAGAAGAAGGTAATGCCAATTTTGAAAAATAATTATATGAATTGGCTGAGAGCACCACCATGTAGTGCTAAGCAAAAAAGTACAGAGAATTCAATATTCCCACGGTGTTCTTAATTGCAGCCTTTTAAAATTGGGTATTATTTTGCTTGGATGGGGAATGGCAGCCTATGACTCGTGGTTAACAGTAAAATGGCTTCCTCCTGGATCTCCTCACCGGGGGCATAGGTCCCCATAACCACCAGTCTTGTGAAAGATGTTGATGGTAATCTCTGACAGAACGCTATAATCGGACAAGGAGGAAAGTTGAACTGATGTGTACACAAAACTGCTATATGGACCAGTGATTCTCAGAAGATTCTTAGCTAGTGTAACTGAACAGATGCAACCTTGCAATTGGAAACACCATTTGGATAATGAGGAAATGTTCATTCGCCCCAAGTGTAGGGGTGGAAGAATTTTTCCTCTACCCTTCTAGGTTTTTTGGTCTGGTCTATGAATTAAATTGACATGAGACAGGTTAACAGGAGAAAAATAAGTTTAATTACATACATGCAGGACCTCCATAGGAATATGAGACCCAAAGAGAGGCAACTGAGGCTTACACGTCACCCTAAAGTAAGGAGAAGAGGGTTGGGTTCTGGGGCTTCAAAGGGGAGGAGGGCTGGGGCACCTGGGTGGCGACTTCAGCTCAGGTCACGATCTTGTGGTTTGCGGGTTCCAGCCCCGCGTTGGGCTCTGTGCTGACAGCTCAGAGCCTAGAGCCTGCTTCAGATTCTGTGTCTCCCTCCCTCTCTGATCCCTACCCCATTCATTCTCTCTCTCTCTCTCTCTCTCTCTCTCTCTTTCAAAAAAAAAAAAAAAACATAAAAAAATAAAGTACACTTTGTAAAATATGGAATCTGAGTTACCCATGGCTTTATTTTGGAAAATGCAACAGAAAACAGGTATGGATACTGCCAAAGTCATCATCTATTATTTTTAAACAGTTACTTATTTGGATGAATGGTATATTTAAGATTTTTTTTTTAATTTCAAGGCCTTACCCCTCATTGCCTTTTCCAGTTTATAGATAGTTATCAACAGAAGCAAAAGTTAGAACGAAAATTCAAAGGTCTGGTGATAATTGGTCTCAAGACCTGAACAAATTTCCAATGTTTTTTCATATATGTGGATGTTAGTTACATAAAATAGCCCTAGTTCACAAATTCACTGTTAAAGAATAGCACCAGGGGGCGCCTGGGTGGCGCAGTCGGTTAAGCGTCCGACTTCAGCCAGGTCACGATCTCGCGGTCCGTGAGTTCGAGCCCCGCGTCTGGCTCTGGGCTGATGGCTCAGAGCCTGGAGCCTGTTTCCGATTCTGTGTTTCCCTCTCTCTCTGCCCCTCGCCCGTTCATGCTCTGTCTCTCTCTGTCCCCAAAATAAATAAACGTTGAAAAAAAAATTAAAAAAAATGCATTAAAAAAAAGAATAGCACCAGTCTCTGGGTCTCTTTTCTCTATCTCTCTGTCTCTTTCTCACATCCCTCCCCCCTACACAAGCACACAAAGCACACATACACACACTCATCACCATGATCACTTTAGTGGACTAATAATTTATAAGAATGGATTTTATGTTTATGATATTTATGGGAGATTATTATTTCATTGTGCTATTTTTTGGTAGTGGAAAACTAAGCCAAAATTATTGTTTTTATAAATTGGTTTAGAAACTTAGAATAGTTCATATTACATAGTGCATATTGTTATAGAATACATCAATACAGAAAAATAAGAAAATTAATTTTAATTTATTTTTATCATCAAGGTAATCATAGGCTTCATTAATATTCCAGATGTAGGTAAATTTTCTCCCACAGGACTCTGGTATCCTGTATGCCACACTTTCAAAATATATTGTCTAAATATCTTGTGATGGCTATGGAATTGCTTACTTATGGTGGCTCACATTGGATGAATGAATGAATGAAGAGTGCTCACGGCAGGTCGCAGTTTCCCCTCTAATGGACAAGAATAACTATGTGCTCCTAAACCATATTGCCTAATACTTTCCTTTATCTGGATGCCCTATATAATCTAAATCTGTTCCCACTGCAAAGAAAATCCAAATTCTTCTATATCTAAATTTTTTAGTGTGTCATAATTATTTTATATGGTGCCCTATTTATAATTTCAAAATCAGTAGGACTTTACGATGGCAAAGAAATATCTGGGAATGATATTAATAGTTTTTAAACAGATTTGGATAATCAAAATTCAAATGTGGAAATCGTTTCACAACTCTTATGCTGCATGGAGAAAAATGTCTCAAAAATTTTACTTGGTATGGTTATTAGTAGGCCAACGTCATGTCCCCATTCTGATGTACACTGGGTTTGCTCCAGGTAAAGAAACAATAACGGAAGAGAAAACTGGATTAGCCAGATCGAACAATTTTGTTAGAATATGCCGACTTCACGTGGAAAAGCTAACTCATATAAATTCAGAATCCGACACTTAGTCTGTAGACTAGCTCCCGTTGAAATTTTACCAACTGGACTCAGAGGATTTTGATTTTTTAAATTGTATTTGGAATTATTACACTAATGGCTAACACGGGTAAAACTCAGATATGTCTTGAGGAGAGAAAATCAGTCAGGGCTTTCTCTTTGAACTTGTCATTAATTTTTTGACATGTTTAGCCTGGTTCAAAGAGAAGAGCATTGGCTATACAGGTAAAGGCCAAAAGCTCACCCCAAGAAGATGTCATAGGGACTCAAGCCAGAGCTATAGGCAGGAGGTCTTCCTGTTTACCTCTAGCTATCTTCTGAATAATTAATATAGACTGCCACGAAATCAATATGGATCTAGGAATGCCTACTGTTCTCTTTAAAAATTAGCTCACGGACAAGATTGGATACATTACAAAATAAACCCTCTAGTTTTCTAAATAAAGTTTCCATTTTCCCCAAGAATTGTTTCCATATGTTTACAACAGTGTCTGGATCAATAAGACTAACATGGTTAACACCATTTCTTTTTTTTTTTTAATATAATTTATTGTCAAATTGGCTCACATACAGCGTGTAAAGCGTGCTCTTGGTTTTGAGGGGGTAGATTGCCGTGGTTCATTGCTTACGTACAACATCCAGTGCTCATCCCAACAAGTGCCCGCCTCAATGCCCATCACCCATTTCCCGCCTCCCCTGCCCCCCTCCCCATCAGCCCTCAGTTTGTTCTCTGCATTCAAGAGTCTCTTATGGTTTGCCTCCCTCTCTGTTTGAAACTACTTTTTCCCCTTCCCTTCCCCCATGGTCTTCTGTTCAGTTTCTCAAGATCCACATTTGAGTAACATGGTTAATACTGTTTCTGATGAGGTATCTATGGTCTATATGGTCTAGGTATCTATCTGTGTGTGTGTGTGTGTGTGTGTGTGTGTGTGTGTGTTGTTTTGCCTCCAGAACCACTCAGTGTGGGTCGGCAGCCACAAAGCCAAATTATCTTTCAGTGAAACCCTGTCAGCTACATTTGTTTCTTTAAAAAAAAATAATAATGTTTTATGTATTTTTGAGAAGGAGACAGAGTGGGAGCACAAGCAGGGGAGGGGCAGAGAGAGAGAGAAAGAGGGAGACACAGAATCCGAAACAGGCTCCAGGCTCTGAGCTGTCAGCCCAGAGCCCGAGGCAGGGCTCGAACCCATGAACAACTAGCCTTAACGTATGTTCTAGCTTACTAGAACCTTCGAACACTTTCACATGGTTTTCAAAATCATCAATCTGCAGTTACTTCATGCTCTTCATGAATACGAAAGTTCAAAAGAAGTTCAATCTTTTATAAGGTTAAAATTATCAGGATCTTCCTGCATGTGACAGCAATACTGGGAGTAACTGTCATCAGTATTTCATGACTCACACACAAAAAAGGCAAATATTGGGCTGGGCACTTGTGCCAATTGCGGTGTGTGAGTCGGGGAGTGGGCATAATGTTTCTGCAAAGAGTTTTGTCTGTACTCCTCAATAGTTTGTGAAAGAATAGACCTGAATAAAGGCTCTTAACAAAGCTGTATCTCCTGGGTTTTGCTTGATATGTTGAACTGTGATGTTAAATACCCTTTTTTGGGTTCCTTGATCAGAAATTACCCTGCAGGAATGCCTGGGTGTCTAAGTTGGTTTCAGCTCAGGTCATGATCTCATGGTTTGTGAGTTCGAGCACCACATCTGGCTCTGGGCTGGCAGTGCAGAGCCTGCTTGGGATTCTCTCTCTCCCTCTGTCTCTGTCCCTCCCCTACTTGTGCTGTCTCTGTCTCTCTCAACATAAATAAATAAACTTTTTAAAAATTAAAAAAAAATTACCCTTCAAAGTTAAGTTGCTATGACCGCATTTGTGGCTACAAACAAGCATGTGTTAATTCTCTTTGATAACATTTTGAATGTAGTAAATGAAGACAGAGAAAAATCCATGGAGAATCAAGATGTGTCAGGTGTAAAGAAAATTTGAGAATTTGCATGTCTAAAACGACTATTGGAAAAATAATGGTGAATAAACTATTTATCTTTTAGAGAAAAGGTATTAATGGAAAGAATTCATTTTGTTGGAAAAAAGTGAAAATTGGAAATTTATTAGAAAATAATTTGAATCCTCTATTTCCACTGCCGTTAAGAAGTAACTAAAATTTAAATTTAAGAACCCATTGGGAATCAGAAAAAAAGAATGAGGAGTTCTTTTAAAAATTTTTTTTAACGTTTATTTATTTTTGAGACAGAGACAGACAGAGCATGAACGGGGGAGGGTCAGAGAGAGGGAGACACAGAATCTGAAACAGGCTCCAGTCTCTGAGCTGTCAGCACAGAGCCCGAGGCGGGGCTCGAACTCACGAACCACAAGAGCATGGCCTGAGCCGAAGTTGGTTGCTTAGCCGACTGAGCCACCCAGGCGCCCCAAGAATGAAGAGTTCTTAATTTGACAGATTCCTTCCTTCCTTCCTTCCTTCCTTCCTTCCTTCCTTCCTTCCTTCCTTTTTTTTCTCCCTTCCTCCCTTCCTTTCTAAGATTCCATATATACATGAAACCATGCATTTATTTTCTTTGTCTTATTTAATTTAACATAATGCCTTCTACATTCATTCATGTTGCTGCAAATGACAGGATTTTCTTCTTTTTTAAGGCTGAATAATATTCCATCTAAGTGAGCAAACGGTGGTGGTTCAGGGTCTGGCTTTAAACCATTTGATCAAAAACAGTCACGATTTGCTGAGGATAGTGCCTCAAATCCTACCACGAGTATCAGTTCAGTATTGGGGAAATGTGCCTAGGCTTCAGAAGAATTGGATTTAGGTTCCTATTTACAGCTTATGAATTGCATGCAAGGTATTTAATCTCTCTAAAGGTGAAATCTCTTTATCTGCTCTGAGAATCAAGGGAGGAGATTATGTGTAATAAGTTTTGCCAAGCATAGACCGCAACAAAAACCTGAGGCTACATGTTCAGTATTCTTTAGGATTAAGACATTTTAACTCCCAAAGTCTGAAATCCTGGGAAAAGTGCGTGAGATCACGGCGATTATTGCCACTGAAACATGAAGAAACTGAGGCTCTGAAACATCTGGTCAGATAGAGACCTGTATTTGGTGGATTTCAGCTTCTCGATAGTTGCCCAATGTTCGCCCTTCTCAACTTTAAGATAGATTTAGCCACACCAGCCTTGCAAGGTTTTTGGAAGAACTGGATCTAAAGACATCTAGTAGGACAATAACAATAATGGTCAATTGTATAAGGGCTAGCCCTACTAGTCTCTTCCCTCTTCCCTGCTAAAGGACCTAGGGGCAGCACTGTCCAATAGAACTTTCTCCAATAGTTAAAATGTTCCATATCTGTGCAGTCCAATACAGTGACCATTAGCCACATGTGACTACCAAGCACTTGAAATATAACCAGTGCCACTGAGGAATTTACAAATTTTAGTTAATTACAATTTTAATTTCAACAGCCACATGTACCTAGTGGCTACCATATTGGATAACACAGCACTATAGTCTATGGATTCATTATTTCAGAAACAAATGGATAAGATAACTCAACTTTTTTTTTGGTGGGGGGACAGGAGAGAGGGAAACAAGCCACAGGAGACTCTTAACGACAGAGAACAAACTGAGGGTTGATGGAGGGAGGTGGTTGGGGGATGGGCTGGATGGGTGATGGGTGTGAAAGAAGGCACTTGTGATGAGCACTGGGTGTTGCATGTAAGTGATTAATCACTGAATTCTACTCCTGAACCTGATGTTGCACTGTATGTTAACTAAAATTTAAATTAAAAAAAGATCTCTTTATTTTCTAATAAGATATTTGAAAGGGCCTATATACATTACAGACACAATAACTGGCACATTTATACTTTTTTTCTTTTATTTCATCCAGATAAATAAGGCACCATAATGTAATGAAAAGGGCAGTGGACCAGAAGGAAAATGCCTGGGTCCTACTCCCAGATCTGGCACAAAGTAGCCATGTGGCCATGAACAAGTGTCTCACCTTTCTGGTCTTTAGTTTTGCCTTTCTACTTTTCTAACTAAATGAAGATCCTTCCAAGATTAAATTTTATAGGATGTAAGCGAATTACCTATGTATTGGCCTTCTTTCATAAAATCTTAATACACATTTTTAAATCTCTTTTAAGCAACTCCCCCCCCAGGGGCACCTGGGTGGCTCAGTCGGTTAAGCGTCTGACTTGGGCTCAAGTCATGATCTCGCGGTTCGTGGGTTTGCCATTTGTGGGTTCGAGCCCCGTGTTGGGCTCTGTGCTGACAGCTCAGAGCCTGGAGCTGCTTCAGATTCTGTGTATCCCTCTCTCTCTGCCCTTTCCTTGCTCGTACTCGGTCTCTCTCTGTCTGAAAAATAAATAAACGTTAAAAAAAATTTTAAGAAAATAAAAAAAACAACTCCCCCTGCAAAAATACTTAATACTTGAAAAATAAATTTCTCAGTTTTGTTTCTATTGACATCTGAAGTACTAAATCTAATATTCCAAGCTCCAACTGGGCTTATTAAGTAGAGAGGCTTATCATTGCTACTGGCATTAATTCTATTAATACATATATAACTTACCTGAAGCTTATTCTTTTTTTTCCTTACAAAGAGTTTATTTCTAACACTCATAAAATCAAAAGCAGTAAGTCTCTATCATAGTCCTCTCTGGACATTACTATTACATGATTATTTCAATAATATTAAAAAGTACTCTTAAAAAGTGGCCAAAGAACAGAGATGAATCTCATATAAAAACCTTCCTGATATCCACAGCTCATTTAATAGTTAACTTGTGTCTGTCTGCATATGACCTCAATATGGTATTTTACTTTATTTTATCTAACACAGAATACTGTTTAGGGTTCATTTTTGATGTGTTCTAGTTTAAATGGCAAGCAAAGGACTTTGCCTCTCAATAGTATTGTCCTAGAATAGTGCACAAAGCATTGCCATTATTATAATTTACCCATAGTTTTATAATAATTACACAAAATGACATTTTTTGTTATTAGCTGTAGCAAATCCTTTTTTATTGTGTGTGTGCGTGCACGCGCTAACAAAAATGAGAAATGAGTTCCCGGGAAATTAATGTAACCTTTGACTAAATGTAGATTTTAAATATTGGGCATCATGCCCTATGGCTAGTCACAAACCTTAGAATCCCAAAGCAAGAAAGAGAAAATAAGACTAGTGGAAATAATAGTCCTCTTTTCTTTAGAATTCATTTTTTTTAAAAAAGAGCAAAAGATAAAAAAAAAAATCTATCACGGACCTGACATATTAAATATTTTAATTTGCTTCTCTCTCTCAGGCAGTCTGTAACCAGTCACTGCATTAATTAAAGAAACCTGCCTTTTGTTGTGCCTTGAGGCTACTGACATTGAGAAGTTTTTGCAAATTTTAAAAACGTCAAAGCTAGAGTTCTATTGTAAGGGCTTATTGTTTATTGAAATATAATGCAATGTATTTTGTCCTGTGCAAGGTTTATATAATCGAGTACTTGTAAGTCTGTATGCTAAGGCACTGTGATATTCCACCCAGAAATATCGCAGTGGTTTCTAGCACTTGTCTGTCACTTCATAATAGCTTCTACCTGCATTTCTTCATCAAGTCCCCATGGCAACCCTATAAGGAAGGACAATTATCATTTATTCTCATTACCAGCTGAGCAAAGGCGTGGCTCAGAGAGATTATGAAACCCAAGATTATTTGATAAGTAAAAGAGTTGGAATTTAATGTGTACTCCTTGGAACTGAGCCAGAATCAGAAGTCAGGAGGGTAGATTATAGATGTTTAAAGATTAAAACAAAACAAAACAAAAAAAGTTTTGTGGAAATGCCCTTAGCCCAGTTGCTGGTTTACTAGTTTCAAAAAAAAAAAAAATGTGGGAATTTTTTTCCCAGTTTTACTACCTAAATAATGAATTCAATCATATTAATAATTTAGAGCATTATGTGTGCCATGCCTTAGAAGCACGCATATTATTTCAACCTCTTCCCTTGAGGTAATTGCTGACATACTGATTTCCTATGGTTCTGCGTAAATTTCTACCTAACTGCTGACAGTGATCAGGAAATCAAAAGAAAGCACCATAATATTTTAAAAGTTAAAAGACAGAGAACAATGCTAAATAACATAAGTTCAGTGAAGAAAAAAATATGATCATGTTGCTAATACCAAAGGTAAGATGCCTAAGATATAAAAGAAAGCAGTTATAATTGGCTCTTTCTATATCTGCTTATATTTTTCTAGTGATCAATATTACATATATAGGTGTGCAGTTTCAGATATATAGCAACCAGATGACAAGACTCTTTAGAAGAAAAATAAAGAAGAAATTTTAGGTTTCACTTCTGGTATGGCAGATTCACTACCAAGGAAAACAAGCATAATGGCTAAAAGCTATTTAAAAAAAAAAAATTGAAGGTCTTTGGAAATTGTCATAAGGGTCTACAGCAAATGAACGATCATTTATTCAGGAAAACCCACTAAATCTTGGTAATGATAACAGAAGTCTGTCGCCCTTGAGTAGGGATATGCTCCCCCCACCTGTCCGTACCTCAGCTTAATAGAAAGTCCGATATGAACATGTGTGGCCAAGGGAATGGAACTATCTTCTCCCTCAGCTCTCATTTAAGGGATAGGGTACTGGGGCACCTGGGTGGCTCAGTGGGTTAAGCGCCCAAATCTTGATATCAGCTCAGGTCACGATCTTGTGGTGGTGAGATCAAACCCTACACATTGGGCTCCATGCTGACAGGATGGAGCCTGCTTGGGATTTCCTCTCCTTCTCTCTCTGCCCCTCCTCTGCTTGTGCACTCTCTCTCTCTCTCTCTCTCTCTGTCTCAAAATAGATAAATAAACTTAAAAATAATAAAGGATAAGGCACCTCATCAAGAGGACCTGGATGGCAACATGTCTCAGCCTGTCTAAAATTAATTTCGAGGGACCAAATTCCTAGAGAGCAAAGCCAAGAGATCCGGGGTCCCCTCCCTTCACCCAGCTCCCAAGCACAACAGACCAAGAAATACTGGTGCATCACAACTTGCTGGTAGGACAGAGGTTTTACACAGAATGAAACAATTGAAAATGATCAGAGACCATCAATCCTGGCCAGCAACCAGACTAGTGGCTCAGAGAGTTTGTGCAGGGGGAGAGGCAGCCCATAAGAAAAGAGGACTCCAAACATCCTCCAAAAGAATTGACTTTATTTGAACAGAGTTTGAGGAAGTTCAGGCCTAAGGGCACTCTGAAAATCAATATGTCAGCCAGCTCACCAGAGAGCTATGGAAAGAGACAACTAAGAAGTGCCTTTCCTGAGTCAGAACAAAACTCAAATGCTACTCCTGCACAAGTTTAAATGGATGCAATTAGAGAGCAATTTATGCCCCAAGACCTTGTCAACAACAATAGAGCAATCAGCTGGGAATTAGTGGAGCCTAATGATTGCACGCTATACAAAATGAGGCAGACAGCTGAAAATAGAGATCAGTAAAAGAGACAGGGCTGGAGCACCAGGGTGGCTCAGTCAGTGAAGCGTTCAGCTTTGGCTCAGGTCATGATCTCATGGTTTGTGAGCTCGAGCCCTGCGTTGGGCTCTCTGCTGTCAGCACAGAAGCTGCTTCGAATCCTCTGTCCCCCTGTCTTTCTGCCCCTCCCCTGATTGTGCGCTCTCTCGTGCATGTGCTCAAAATTAAATAAACATTAAAATTTTAAAACTAAAAAAAAAGAGAGAGAGACAGGGGTGAAACCATTCTCATCCCATGGTGATTGTGTGTATGCCCAAGGTTGTACCCTCTGAGAGGTGACATCAAAGGTTTCATAAGCAAAGGAAATAAACTTCACCCAAATAGTCTCTCCAAGTAACTAAAACAAACAAACAAAAGCAAACAACAGCAAAAATATTCCCCTGAGAACAGGGAAGGGAATCAAAATCCATATTTGCTACACTGCCTCAGATGACTAGTTTTCAACAAAAATTGCAAGATATGTAAAGAATCAAGGACGTGTGAACCATGAAAAAGGGAAAAAAAAGCAGGGAACATAAAATTTTTCCATAAGGGTCTGGATGTAGGATTTAACAAATAAATGCTTAAATGCAGCCATTATAAATGTATTTAAAAAAAAAAACTAAAAAAAAAAAACCCATACTTAAGGAAATAAAGGAAGCCACTATGGCAATGTTTCATCAGTTAGAGACAATCGATAAAGATAAAGGATAAAGAGAATGAAAAATATTGAAGGTAGCTTAAGGGACTTTGGGGCCAACATCAAGTGTAATGGGGTCCTAGAAGGAGAAGAAAGCAAGGGACAGAAAACGTATTTGAAGAAATAATGGCTGAAAATAACTTACCTAACCTGGGGAAGAAAACAAATTATATTTTTTAAAAAAGGAAATTTTGGTGATTAAAATTTTTGGCGAAATGAAACATTCACTAGAGGGGCTCAAAACATTCAGTAGTGGATTTTAACTGACGGCAGAAAGAATTGGGAAACTTGAAGATCGAGCAATACAGATTGTGCAATTCAAAGAACAGAGGGACATCAGAATGAAAAAACAACTGACTGCAGCAGCAGAGACGTGTGCGATACCATTAAACCAATATAGGTAATAGAAGTATCAGAAACATGGAGAAGGTACCTGGGTGGCTCAGTCGGTTTAGTGTCCAACGCTGCTCGGGCCATGATCTCATGGTTCCTGAGTTCAAGCCCTGCCTTGGTCTCTGCATCGGTGGTGCGGAGCCTGCTTGGGATTCTCTCTCTCTCTCTCTCTCTCTCTCTCAAAATAAAAAAATAAACTTTAAAAAGAAAAAGAAAACATGGAGAAAGCAGGATTGTTCAAAGAATTAAAGGCTAAAAACTTCCCAAATTTGATATATAAAAAAACCATTATTCTACACATTCATGAAACTGAACCACCTCTGGGAGTATAAATGAAAAGAGATCCATACCAAGATACATCATAATAAAAATTCTGAAAGCCAGAAACAAAGCAAAAAGCTTGAAATCAGTGTCATAAAAAAATGACTCCTCATGTAAAAGGAACCCCAATATGATTAACAATCTGACTTCTCATCAGAATCAACTGAGGGTGATTTATTTAAAGTGCTAAAAGAGGGGTGCCTGGGTGGCTCAGTCAGTTGAGCATCCGACTTCAGCTCAGGTCATGATGTCGCGGTTGAGTTCGATCCCTGCGTCAGGCTCTGTGCTGACAGCTCAAAGCCTGGAGCCTGCTTCAGATTCTGTGTCTCCCTCTCTCTCTGCCCCTCCCCCACTCGTGCTCTGTCTCTCTCTGTCTCAAAAATAAATATAAACATTAAAAAAAATTTAAGTGCTAAAAGAAAAAAAAACCTGTCAACCAGAACAATAGTAACCAATAAAAAGTATCTTTCAAACTTAAAGAAAAAAAAAACAAAGATATTATCAAATAAGCAAAAAGATAGAATACGTTCCTATCAGGCCCATCTTATAAGAAATACTAAAGGAAGTTACTTAGGCTGAAAGCACGTGACCAGAGAGTAATTTGAATCCACACGAGAAAGCAGAGAGTACTAGTTAAGGTAATCATGTAGGTAATTATAAAAGATATTCTAATTGCATACTTCTTGTTCTTTCTTCCCTCAACTGATATAAAAAGCAATTGTATTAAACCATATGTATATATGTGTATTTTGGGCGGCTCCAGGCCATCAAAACTATATTTATAATAAAAAGTTTAATGTAACGAACTATAAATATGTAGTTATTCCCCTTTCTTTTATCAGCTTAAGAGATAATGACAACAAGGTAATTTGGCTTGGAACATATACAGAGACAATATATATAACAATAATAGTACAAAAAAAGGAAGGAAGCTAAATAGTAATAAAATTTCTGTATCTCACTAGAATTAAGTTAGTATAGACCTGAAGTAGATTCTTTTAAATTAAGACGTATATCATGAGCACTGGATAAACCACTAAGAAATTCATTGAAAAATATAGTGAAAAGGTCATTAAAGGAATTAAAATATTACACTAGAAAATATTCACTAAATGCAAATATAGCAGTAAAGGAAGGAAGGAAGAAAGAAAGAAAGAAAGAAAGAAAGAAAGAAAGAAAGAAAGAGACACATAGAAAACAAAAGGTAAAATGGCAGACATACACCCAACTATATCATTAATAACATTGAATGTGAATATTTTAAACAATTCAATCAAAAGACAAAAATAGCCAGATTGGATTAAAAAGAGATGCAACTAGGGGCGCCTGGATAGCTCAGTGGGTTGCACGTCCGACTTCAGCTCAGGTCACGATCTCCCAGCCCGTGAGTTCGAGCCCCGTGTCGGGCTCTGTGCTGACAACTCAGAGCCTAGAGCCTGCTTCACATTCTGTGTCTCCCTCTCTCTCTGCCCCTCCCCCACTCATGCTCTATCTCTCTATCTCTGTCAAAAATAAATAAACATTAAGAATTTTTTTAAAAGATATGCAACTATATCCTGTCTGCAGAAGATATACTTTATTCAAAGATACTAGTAGATTGAAAATGAGGACAGAAAAAGAAATACCATTTTAAAAATGATAGTAAGAAAGCTACCGTAGCCATACTAATTTATTTTATTTTTTCAAAAGTGAGAGCGAGCGCATGTGGGGCAGCGGGAGAGAGAATCTTAAGCAGGCTCCATGCCCAGTGTGGAACCGGACACGGGGTTCGATCTCACGACCATGAGATCACGATCTGAACCAAAATCAAGAGTTGGATGCTTAACCGACAGAGCCACCCAAGCACCCCATATAGTAGCTATAGTAATATCAGGCAGAATCGTCATTTAAAATATTATTAGGGATGAAAGGGATGCCTCATAATAATAAAAACATTAATACTGTCATTGACTTAGCAGTGAGGTGCAGTGACAGGTGTATTGGAGCTGTAAGCGGTATCAAATATATCCAGGACATTATGCAATAATAAAGCAGTAAAAAGGTCTTCTCTCTGAATGTGAAAAAAATAAACAAATAAAAATAAAATAAGATAAAATATTATTAGGGATAAAAGGGATGCCTCATAATAATACAAACATTAATACAGCTAGAATATATAGCAATTATAAACATGTATGCATCTAAAAAGACAGCCCCCAAATACATAAAGCAAACACTAATAGATGTGAAAGGAGAAATCGACAATCTGGCAATAACAGTGTAGAACTCCAATACCCCAATTCCAATAATAGAACAATGAGGCAGATCAACAAGGAAATGGAAAAGTTAATGCTATTACCCAACTAGATCTAACAGGCACCTACAGAATACTCCACCCAACAACAACCTAATATACGTTCTTTTCAAACTGGCAGGGAACATTCTCCAAAATAGCCCACATGCTAGGCCAGAAAACAAACCTCAATAAGTTTTAGAGAATTACAATAATAAAATGTGTCATGTCCGACCACAGGGGAATGAAACTAAAGATTAATAACAGAAGGAGAACTGGAAATTGAGGAACATAATGCTTAAACCATCCAGACTTTTTCTAAACTTTGAGATAAATGAAAATCGAAAACAACTGCAAGGTGAATGAAAATGAAAATAAAACATACTAAGCTTCATGGTGTCCTGCTAAAACAAGTTTCTTTTTTCTTCAAGTTTTTATTTAAATTCCTGTTAGTTAGTTAATATATAGCATCATATTAGTTTCTGGTGAAAGTGATGAATCACTAACATACATAAAGCAGTTCTTTGAAGGTAATCTATTGCAGTAATTGCCGACACTATAAAAAAAGAAAGAGGCAAAACCTAATTTTTAAAAATGAAAATGTGTATTAAAAAAAAAAAAGAGAGATCACAAAACAACAACCACTTATCAGTAACAGCAGAATAAAAACACTTCACAAGTGTACATGAAACATTCTCCAGGATAGCTCATGTTAGGCCATAAAACAAGCCTCAAATTTTTAAAATTAAAAAAGTTGGAAATGGTACAAAATATGTTCTGCAATCACAGTGGAGTGAAATTAGAAATCAGTAACAAAGAAATTTAGAAATTAACAACTCTGTGTAAATTAAGCAACACACTAAATAACCACCAGCTCGGTGAAAAATTGACATTAAAATCCTTCAGATCGTTCTGATCTCTATCACTTACAAACCGTGGAAGAACTTAACTATGGTTACATGCCCTAAAAATGTAGACATGACTTCCAAGGTATATGACTGGTAATGTGTTTCTTCTCCAGCATTTATAAAATTTGTTGTTTATTTGCAAAAATTCTTCAGTGTTTATGTATTTTTGAGACAGGGAGAGACAGAGCATTATCAGGGGAGGAGCAGAGAGAGAGGGAGACACAGAATCCGAAGCAGGCTCCGAGCTCCGAGCCGTCAGCACAGAGCCCGACGCGGGGCTCGAACCCACGGACCGTGAGATCATGACCTGAGCCGAAGTGGGAGGCTCAACCGACGGAGCCACCCAGGCGCCCCTGTGGTTTATTTGTCCACATTTTTGCTTAGATCATCTCATTTTCCCTCATCACATCAACTTTATTCCTTCATATTTGGTACACGATAAATAAGCAGAGATAGTTATAATAATATTTAAGAATATTAAATTCAGGGGTTATTTTACATCTATCATCTCAGAAGTGTTAAAGCTGCCTTCCCTTGAAAACAATGACATTGTCATTAGTGTTATCAAGGGCAGTCTAGGCCCAAATTGTAGCTAATGTTTACAGCAAGAGCCTCAGGACACAGTGTGAATGTTCAGGCACAAAATATTTGCTGCTGCTCCTGCCAGCATTATATCATTCTTTACCAAGTTCTAATAACAATTTTTATAAGCCACCCAATGCCTCACTCCTTTTGTCTGAGACAATGATGGAATACTTCAAATATATGTAAGTGGCATTTCATTCTAAGTTTTAGTTCTGACTCTCCAATAACAGGTACACATTTTACAGGCCCTTGTAAAAGTCATTTTAATTGGCTCCGTGCATCTAGGGAGCTGACAGCGCGTGGCCGCTTTCTCTTAAATCGGTGACTTTTTGACACACACACAAACATTTGTCGAACTGTAACAACCCCAAATGCAAATCCATTCTCTGATTAGGAGTAAATATGCCATGCGTGGTGTCACATGAAAACTAATTGGGGAGGTGAGAAGTCACTGTGGATTCTCAACTTCTTTTGATTTTACTCCCATAACATTTTGTCTACATTCGCTGTGTTCCCAAAGCACGTTTCTTCGTCAGAGACATCAAGCCCTGAGGGAAAAAATAATCTAGCAGTCAGTTAGGGCATGGAAAGTCATTAAACTCTCACAGAAGCCATCACAAAGGTGTCAGTAAATCTCAAATATGTAACTGGGAATCTTTGACAGAGGGAGAGACAGGCGGGGACTGAATTAAGTTTGCAGATGCGGGGAAAGAACCCAATTTAAGTTCCAAGCTAGGAAGGTGGAGGAAGGACAAAGACAACTGGGGAGAACTGAATTAGCCTTCGAGTAGATAGGGACCTCCGTCCTGTACGGAGGATCCCGTGACAAAGGGAATCAGGTTCCGCTTCCCCAGACTGCTCCCACGATGAGGCCTCTCATCCTTCCCAGAGAATGTGGATTATGCTTCCTAAAAACTTGAGACGTTTTTGAAACCTAAGATGACCGAGTACATAACCGAGGAGCCCAACGGCATTTTAAGCGTCTGGCAATTGCAAGAAAACGAGGGAAACCGGTAGGAGCAAATCGCAAGGTTCTGTGCCAAACTTACCCGAGAAACCGCATTAAGGACCAGAAGCATAAACACCACCGAGGGAGGGAAAGAGATGAAGGAAAGTCAATGTACTCTCTTAAAGATCGGATGTCACCTAATAGGATTTCTTTCTCCTACTAAGACAAAGAAAACGCTAGCGACCAGTGCTCGGGTGGGCATGCCCTCTGACCTGTTTGCGAAGAGCAGTGAGTTATTTCTACTTATCTCATTGAAATCTTTTGTTCAGTCGCCCTTGTTATCTCCATTTAAGGGAGCTGGCCAGTTTCAATTCAACCTGGAGTCCAATGCAACTACAGCTCTTACCCTCACACCACTTGATTGGCAAGTTTTATAGTGCTAATGACTTGTATTTTTATGCCTACAGCTTGTCTCCCTAACTATGCCGCTGAAGGACAGAGACCGCGCACTTTATCCAGGATCTTCAAGAGCTGGTTGTAAGGCCTGAATCGACATTTGGTGATGGTGAAGAGGTATAATGAGAGAGACCGTGGAGAAATGAAAAGCACAGTGAGATGACATTTCATCAGTCCTATGATCTAAACAGTGAACTGAACAGCCACAGGTAAGATTACGATTGGCCATGTGAAAGCCCAAGCCACTATCTCGGGAAATTTAGGTTGTCTAGACCAGCACTACGGTTAGTAAATATCTGCACACCCTGTTTTCCCTTGAAGCCCATTGTATGGTACTGAAGTACCCAAATAATTGCCTTAAATCTGGATTTCATTTCTCGTTGCACCCTATGCACAAGAAAAATTCATCCTAGGGGTATATGATAAAGATGAAGCATTAGGGCCAAACGTAAGCCTCAATAACAACAAAATTGAGAGCAAAGCCAAGATAAGTTTTAGGGCAGTGCTTTGAGTCTCAGCTTGCTCAACAGTACCTTTCAAACGAGTATCTGATTCAGAGTTACACTTCCTGACTTGATGGCTACAAAAGTAAAATAAAATAAAAATAAACTGTCCCCGGAACACCTTTACTCGAACCTATAACAGCAGAATTTTTTTTTTTTTTACCAGCTAATGCAAATGATGTCAAGGGGCAATCCCAGCTAATTAAATGTGCGTTTGTGTCACTGAATCTCTGAATAAGAACAGGGCAAATCGCCCACCAATCAACTTTGTTTGGACTGAAGAGCCATCAAAGTTGAATTCCTGTTTTGAGACTGTGCATCTCCTCGTAGCTAAGTAGCAAATGTACATCATGTCATTATTTTTCGGCCCTTCTTGCTAAGTAAAATTCTTCAGTTAGAAAAAAAAAATATGAGTCATAAATATGGAGCGATTACCCTTAGATCATGGTTTTCTCTTATATAATTCCCATGGAAACCGGATGTCACTTACTCAGTCTAATGCTTCATCAGTACCTTGAAATTCCTCACTTTATGCATATTCTTTCCATAGACCATTTAAGCTGAAATGCATGAATGATGTACTTGAACATCATTCATCACATAATATCCAATATTCATGCTTATATTTTTATAAGGGAGGTACCTTCTGCTAAGCAGAAGCTATATATTGCTTGGGCAGAGTTCATGTGACTGAATCAATTTGCTTTCAAATCTTCAATAAAGCAAAGAGAGCATCTGGAGTGAGTTTTGACATATTTAAAGAAAACTGTCACAGTAATTCATACTACTCATAAATCTATGGCATCTTCTATAGACAGCTTAAGTTGTTTTTATTTTTGATTAAGTTCTGATGTTCAAAGCTTTCTTCTTTACACTTGCATCCAATTCAAGAACCAACGCATTTAAAATGAGATATGCTCACATAAACCCTGGTGGTTCACAAACGAAAGAAGTGACTAAGATATCTGAAATCAATGGCAGCAAGAAAGTCCATTTATCCTGTATCACATACTCAATTTCCAACCTTAGATAATAGAAACACGAACAAAAATCCTCCTTGCTCTAACTTCGGTGGAATATAGACCCAGTATATTGTCTATTCAACTACAATGGCAAACCTCTTATACGACCAGGGGAAAAGAAGTATTTTTTTTCTGAATATTCAACCCTGAGATACTTTGACTCAAATTTTGCAATAAAGTTTGTCTTTTCAACTCCACAGCATTTTTTATAGCTTGGAAAAAATTGCTCTCAAATGCCGTCTGCACATATTTTCTCCTTCACATAGAGAACTTTAGTCACTTTGATAAGGAAAGGCTTCTATTCCCACATTTTTCATGCTTCCTCGCAACGTTCAGTGGGTGCAATCAAGAAAGGGTGACTCTCTCTTTTCCAGGTCAATTTCTATGTACATCCATATAAGAAACACTGGTTAAAAGAAATATTACACTAAGGCACTATTTTGTTGCCGTGTTTCTCTTCTTACTCATTTATGCATTCAGTATTACAAAGCTATGTGCTATTGATACTATTCAATAAATATTTATTGAGGACCTACTGGGCACAAGGATCTACAGGTGATGTAAGGAAGAGTAAGATACAGTTCCTGCCCATGTGATACTTCCAAGCCCGCAAAGAAATAAGACGAATAGGCAAATGACTACCCAAAAACTATTGATTAAATCAAGTGTCAATCGAAAGGTAGGGACAAAGTTCAAAAAGGGATCAAGGGAGCAAGCGCGATGTTTGGGGTGGTTCTCAAAAGATATAGACATTTTAATGAATAACAACAGTAGAGCAGATGGAACAGCATGAGCCAAGCATAAAGACAGGAAACTGAAAAGTGGGTGTGAAAAACAGAGGTAAAAACTGGAGATAGAGATTCGGGAATGGTATTCTGACTGATAAGTTACGAGGCGGGAGTCCTGGGAATGTCAGCTCATTGGCACACATACTCTCTCTCCATAAATTCACGACTCATTCAGAAGCAGTGCTGTATGGCAAATCAAGATGGTGACTAGGGTATGCAGTAAGTTCACGGACAGTGGAGCTGGCAGAAATATGGCAAACAAAGAAGGAAAATCCATATCCCCAATAAGTTCCTGTTCCCATGAAGACAACTCTGTCCATAGCCCCTCACAAACATGATGGCAGGTAACTGACAGATCCTCTGATACATGGAGGGGACTCAGGATTGGTCACTGCTATTGATCGACTGTGGACACAACAGCGATGCTAGGCAGAAATGTCTCGGAGAGGGAACGTCTATAAAATTGAGCACATGCACGCATAATCCCCATCCCTGCCACCAAGACCATTTTTTCCTTCATGAGTTATTTTCAATAACCTCTGGAGTAGCTGAGGATAGAAGTTGACAGACATCCACTGCATAGGTCATCTTGTCAACCTGATTATCGAAAGCCCACCTTTGCAGTAAGTGCATTTAGGGAGAATTTACACAAGACACAAATATCTACAACTGGAGACCATCTTAAAAGGTCCATCCAAATTCCTCTTTCCCGAACTTCTTGTCATCGATCCTTTAATCTTGCTCCCATCAAGCCCCTAACCATCTGTTCGTTCTAATAGCTATTGTCCATGAATTAGTGTACATCCATTCTTTAGA
Source organism: Herpailurus yagouaroundi (assembly GCF_014898765.1). NCBI lineage: Eukaryota > Metazoa > Chordata > Mammalia > Carnivora > Felidae > Herpailurus > Herpailurus yagouaroundi. The sequence continues at coordinate 1,083,511 of NW_024420499.1, read as the reverse complement.
CCATGTTATTCTTCAGGCTAACTGGGCCTCCAGAGAAACACTGGAGCTTGGAGCTGTGTCCACATGGAAGATTGTCCTCTCTTATTACTCATTAGGGATACTCCCAAGGAGGCTTGTAATGTGACCGTAATCCACCTCTACCTTGTGATAGCATGCTGTCTGACAGCAGAACCTTCTATAAGTCAAACATGAGTTTTCTTCTCCTGAGCCAAGTGATCGTGGTGATCTCCTCGTGAGGCCATAGGAATCAGCAGCCAGGAGGAGTAAGTGCCACTGGAATGTAAGCAGCAGGCTTGGGCAAATTATTTGTGACCAACTTGACAGTGGCCCTACAGACTCAACTTCATGGCTTGATCAACCAATATCTTTTTTTAATGATAGAAAGTTCCATTTGCATAGCTAAATAATAACATAGATCTGTTCCATAATTAAGCCTTCCATCTCTACCAAAGTATGGTTGTCATAATGGAAGTTCTGGGAATGCCTTACTAGAAGTTCCTTTTAAGTGGTTTAAGCAAACCAATAGTATCTAATACAGCACTGCTCAAGCCCTCCCATTATTTGAATGGCTTTTCCTGTAAAATTCTTACAAATTAACATTTTTAGTGGAATATTCCCTATGTTAACAGCAAAGAAGTCCAATGTGAAATTGCTATATATCCCCAAGAGCACATTGGGTTTTACCTAATGCACAAGCCTACATAATTGCTTTCATAGATAAAGCAAAGTTGATGACGGATGTGGACTGAAGTGGAAACACCAGCATTATCTCAGCCTCTCAGAGAGTACCCTATCCTGAATAGCAGTCTCCTAGAATCAACTTAATTCACTACAATTGCTGTCACTAGTTTCCTAAGACATTTTTCACGAACCTTTATCCATCATGAAACGCCGAGGAAGACCACCTGATGTGATAAGAAAGGAAGATGTATATAGGACAAACCATTCCATGAAAATGGCTGGAGTCTTGCGGATTATGTCATTCAGAAAGCACAGTTGGTTTCTCTTATATATAAAAGATATATGTGTGTGTGTGTGTGTGTATGTGTATACATATATGTATATGTGTGTGTGTGTATATATATATATATATATCCTTTTGCATAGTTTACATTCACATGTAGCTCTGCGATTTTATAAATGAAAGATTCAGATTTTGAAAGCCAGGATTTGTCCTAGTGTTTCCCCAATCTTGCTTTAATGTATGGAAGCATAAGAGGAGTAAGCAAAAATTTACAGTTTATGTACTTAATTTTGAGAGACAGAGAGACCGCACGCGCGCGAGCGAGTGGAGGAAGGCAGAGAGAGAGGGAGAGAATCCCAAGCCGGCTCAGCATTGTCAGTGTGGAGCCCAACACGGGGCCCTATCTAACAAACCATGAGATCATGATCCCAGTCGGAGGCTTAACTGACTGAGCCACCCAGGCGTCCCAGCAAAAATTTAGAATTGGAGCACCACTATGAAAAAGTGTCCTCAACCCAAGTCTCTCAAAAAAGTTCTCCTACGAACTTTGTGTGTTTATGTGTGAAATGAATTACCGATGTGGCAAGGGAAAAACGTTCAGCAGCAGTCAGTCTGGTACCCAGACTGGAAAACATGGCTATTTGGGCAGCACTTACTTTTTTTTTTTTTTTTTCCTTAATTTATTCCAACTTCCTTGCAAAGCATGCCACATTGTGAAAACCCAGTGGGCATAAATCTGCGGTGAGGGCCGGAGAAATCCCACTGGCTGGGTGGGTGTTTGCTTGCAGAGAGAAAATTGACAGAGAAAAAAAATCTCCTTTACCGAGCGACTTTGCTTCGAGGAGACTCGGTGATGCCGAACAACAACAACAACAACAACAACAAATTGTATATTCATTGGCTGTGTCGGTACAAATGAAAGTGTCAAACTTGTCTGTTGGCGGCGTAAATTTACTCTACAGGCAAATAAACTGCAATAATATCAACAGGCCTCACGTAAACTGAAGAAAATTGCCTTCGTAGAGTCATATATGCCAAGCCTGATTCAGAACATGGCACATCGCCTTGGAATTGTTTTTGTCTAGGTTGTCCTTCACTCATAAAGATCAGCGGCACTTCACTCATAAAGGTGAGCTGTTGCAGCTACCTTTGGCACACAGACAATGATGTAACAGGAAGCATGATTTATGGATCAAGTCAAGTAGCTTAATTATAGTGGGAGGCTAAGAAAATAGGGTGCTCTGAATTAATTTCTGATTGAGAGACAATGGAATACAGTATGTTTTGTGTAGGCCTTATAGCTCTCCAAGTTTCTGAACTATGCTAGTTCACTCTCCCACCTTGCGGGCACACGGTGAACGGTCGTGCGGGACTTTCTGATTCCTGTCAGTGAGTCAATAATTTTGCCAATCACCCTTTTTATCCCAAGACTCTCTTCTACGAACATAATACATATTAATTCACTTAAGACTTTACATAAGGTAGGCCTTCCCGTAAAACCATATTTTACAGATGAGGACACTCTGGTAAGGGTTTATTTCTTCCTTGGTTTTCAGAACCAGTTGCCATGTCATCATCAGTCCCATACCATCCTTTAAATTGTCATTGCCTCCGACCAACCAATTCTTGGACATTTTCATGTGTTTCGAGAACGAACACAGAGTATTCTGATTCACTGACCCATCTGTCTTCACTCTTCACTGTGGTTTATTATATACAATGTTACAAGATTAATCGTTTTGGAACACAACCTGATTTATGTGTCTACACACCTATTTCTTGCTCTAATATAAGGATCCTTTGGTCTAGCCAAACCCATCCTAATTCCATCCTTGCATTTTGGTCAGGCAGCCCACTCATACCATTACATTCAATTGGAATGCCTTCCTCTTCTCTATCTACCTAATGGAAACCAATACCCATATTTCAGGTCACATTTTAAGGCTTCCCCAATCTCCATAAAGAATATCAGCCTACAGGGGCGCCTGGGTGGCGCAGTCGGTTAAGCGTCCGACTTCAGCCAGGTCACAATCTCGCGGTCCGTGAGTTCGAGCCCCGCGTCGGGCTCTGGGCGATGGCTCGGAGCCTGGAGCCTGTTTCCGATTCTGTGTCTCCCTCTCTCTCTGCCCCTCCCCCGTTCATGCTCTGTCTCTCTCTGTCCCAAAAATGAATAAACGTTGAAAAAAAAAATTTAAAAAAATAAAAAAGAATATCAGCCTACAGCACCTATCTCATTACCTACACCAAACATTTGGCTGGGGTGCCGGGGTGGCTCAGTAGGTAAAGCATCCAACTCTGGATTTCAGCTCAAGCCATGATCTCACAGTTCATGGGTTTGAGCCCCTCGGCAGGCTCTGAGCCGACAATGTGGAGTCTGCTTGAGATTCCCTCTCTCCCTCTCTCGGCCCTGCCCTCACTCACGCACAAAGCACATACACACTGTCTCTCTCCCAAAATAAATTTTAAAAACTTAAAAAAAAAAAAACAAACATTTGGCAACCATTCAACTTAAGATCTAGCTCTCTACTTTCACGTTGTAGGTAAAAGCTGAACTTCGAATTGATGGTAGAGTTCTGCAGTAGTAGGTTTAGACAATGTTTAATTGAATATTAATTGGCCCCAAAACACTTAGCAAAAAATTTTCTTTTACCTAAATTCATTTTTCTGGAAGAGAACAGAAAATTCAGGTTAATTTACAATTAAGTTATTTGAGTCTTGTTAAAAGAAGGATTACTATTTTGCCCAGCCAGAGTCCACTTCTCTACTGTATAAAAATTATTTAGTTCTAGGAATTTTTCATGTTTCACAGTATCCTTTAAAAGTTTAATTGGGGGGGCGCCTGGGTGGCTCAGTTGGTTAAGTGGCTGACTTCAGCCCAGGTCATGATCTCATGGTTCGTGAGTTCGAGCCCGCGTCGGGCTCTGTGCTGACAGCTCAGAGCCTGGAGTCTGCTTCGGATTCTGTGTCTCCGTCTCTCTCTGCCCCTCCCCTGCTCGTGCTCTGTCTCTCTCAAAAATAAATAAACATTAAAAAAATTAAACACATTTTAAAAAAAAGTTTAATTGGTCTTTTTAAACACTTTTAAATTATTAGCAGTAAATTCTCTATGTGCTATGAAAAAGCCCTAAAAAGAGTAGAATCTGGAAGTATGAACACTTTCAAATTAGAGAATGACCATAGTCATGGATATTTCAATGAGTGTGTTTTGGAGAGAAATGGGGAATCACAAGATGAAAGATGGGGTCATTAAAATATATATATAAATACACACATATATATAAATATATATAAATACATATATGTATATATAAATACATATATACATATGTATATGTATATGTATATGTGTGTATATATATATATATATATATATATATATATAAAATCAACATTCATTTCCAACCTGTGCATATACAAGGATTGTTTATTTGGCTTGCATATGTAGTCAGAATTTATCAATCTTCATCCAATTATAAGCAAAGTATCCACAAATTTATAAGACTGGTTTGTAATCAACAATACAGAAATCAGGGCAGTATTTACGGTCTTAACAGAATTTACCAGAAAATGTTCTGATCCCGGGAATAAACTAAGTAACCCTGATAAACATATGGGAGAAAGATCAGTATAGTGAAACCCCATTTTCCGTGAAAAGTTGAAATGTAATTGCCAAAGATCTCTTTTAGGAGAAGCTTTAACTTACAGGAAACATACGTGGTTAAGAAACTTGAATTGTTTTATGTAAGAGGTTAGCATGGAAAAATTGACAGAAAAATGAAATGTCACAAAAAGCAGTACCATTATCTACTGCAGTCTTCATACCTGGTGACAAAAGAGATAATGATTAAAGTTACATTCTCAAAATCATCTGTCACTCCCACAGGTTAACAATTTTCCCATGCAGTAGAAAATGCCTGCTTGATAAACAGATTTGTCATATGTCAATTAAGGAAAACTCAAGATAAAAGCCCTCCAATAATATGCTGGAAAAAATAACATGTTTTGATATTTTAGCATTACTGAAGTTCACATTTCATTTTGGAACTGCCAGGAAAATAATAAAAAGTGCTATGTGAAAAACATGGTCTTTAAATTCAATTTCCCACTGATGTGTTAATGAACTTGAAAAGTATCAAAGTGTAATAGAAAAAGCACAAGGCAAGTTACAAATAGGGCAAGACGTTTTTAATAGTATACTTCAATAAAAGTAGACATTACTCTTAATATTTTCATTACTGAAATTTTTACAAAGACATTTTCAATTAATAGCCAATCTGGGTTTTTTTTCTGTCCATTATATTCTTAGAATTTAGAAAAATTTACCCAGAGACTCAGTAGCGATAACAGTAATCAATACGAACAGGCTTTTCCTGTTTGAATAGAAGTCTCATGTGGGTGTTCCTTGCTTTGTGTAATAAACGTACAACTAAAAGCGTAGCAGGGGTTTTTTTTTTTTTTTCATTATTTCTCACTTTAAAAAAGCTTTATTGCTTTTCAGAGGTACCTGAATGGCTAAGACAGTACAGCATGCAACTCTTGACCTCTGGGTTGTGAGTTCCAGCCCCATGTCGAGTGTAGAGATCATTTAAAAATAAAATCTTTTAGGGGCACCTGGGTGGCTCAGTTGGTTGAGCTTCTGGCTTTTGGTTTCGGCTCAGATCGTGATCTCACGGTTCATGGGATCAAGCCCCGAGTTGGGCTCCATGCTGACAGCATGGAGCTTGCTTGGGATTCTCTCTCTCTCCTTCTCTCTCTGCCCCTCCCTTCCTTGCTTGTGCTAGCTCTCTCTTCTCTCAAAATAAATGTAAAAAATTTCTTTCTTTTTAAAAATAAGTAACCGGAATTTGAATAAAAACTTGAAAGAAAAATAAATCAATCAAAATAAAAAAGCAAGAGAAAGTATGTAAATTGTAAGTTGTTTAGTAAGGCAAATGATCACATTGAGATACTTTTTTTCTTCCTAGTCAGTTCAGATTTTCATATAGAACATTATCCCTTCACAAACAGGAGGTGCTCCATGCATGGAAACTTGCCAGTAACTTTAGCACGAAGACTGAAATCACGTAGGAAATACGGAAATTCATAGAATATTTTCTGGGAAGGATGCAAACACAAGGCATTATACTTTTTAAATTACTTCTTAAATCAGCAACACGTCTCTACTTAAGAATTGCACTACCTCAACGGATGGCTGCCACAGGGAAGGAGGGTGGGGGTGATGGATGAAGTAGGTGAAGGGGATTAAAAGACACAAACTTCCAGTTATAAAATAAATAAGTCATGGAGATAAAAAGTATAGCATAGGACCTCTGCTGCCACCACAACCACCTCTGACCACACAGTGACTGTGCTGCCCTACTCCATCGTCTGTTTCCCTGTTCAAGGCCATGGGCATGCTACTGGCTGACCAGGGGCAGACCTGGGAGGAGGAGGTGGTGACCAAGGAGGCCTCCTGTCTGTATGGGCAATTTCCCAAGTTCCAAGATGGAGACCTTACCCTGTACCAGTCCAATGCGACACCCGGGCCACTCCCCCGGGCTGTATGGGAAGGAGCAGCAGGGGACGATGACCCTGGTGGACATAGAGCGTGAAGGCATGGAGGGTCTCCGCTGCAAATATGCCATCCTCACCCACACCAACTATGAGGCGGGCAAGGAGTATGTGAAGGCACTCCTGGGGCACATGAAGCCTTTTGAGACCCTGCCGTCCCAGAACCTGATGGGGGGGGGGGGGGGGGCGGTGGGGGGGCGGGGCAGACCTTCTTCCTGAGCAACAGGATCTCCTTTAAGAACTGCAACCTGCCGGACTTGTAGCTGATTCGCCAGGTGCTGGCCTTCCGCTGCCCGGACTACTTTCCCCTGCTCTCCGCCTACCTGGTCCGCCTCAGCAACTGGCCCAAGCTCAGGGCCTCCCTGGCCTCCTCCAAACACATGAACCTCCCCATCGGTGGCAATGGGAAACAGGGACGGCTTGTGGCACCCCCAGCAGGAGCCAGGGGCTGCCTGCCTTCCCTGTCCCAGGACCAAATGAATAAATAAATAAATAAATAAATAAATAAATAAATAAATAACGAGAAGGAAAAAAAAAAGTATAGCATAGGAAATCCAGTTAATGATATTGTAATAATGTATTGGTAACTTAACCAATACATTGGGAAAACGTTGGGAAACGTTGGGAAAATGTATTGGTAATTGTAATGGTAACTACACTCACGGTGAGCATTTCTTCATGTATGTAATTCTCCAACCACTCTGGTTGTGCACCTGCAACGAATATAGCATTGAATGCCATGTATATTTCAATAAAAATATGTCTCCAACAAAAAGAATTAAAGTGCCTCATGACAATTTTTTCTCAACCTAGGAAGCTACTTTACACTCTATTTTTAATTAGAAAGCAAAATTCTCTTCTCCTAGTAATACTCCTTTATATGGCAGCTATTTGCTTACTGTTATTGGACATTTAAATTCTTTTTCGCTTAAGCCTCTTATTTACTCCTTTACAGATTGTTGAGACCATAATGGGAAAGTTTTTACAAGGTGCTAGCTCAGCAGGAATACCTCAAAAACTGTTCTAAAACATCTCGAACACTGGTAAAGTGGGGAGGGAAGGTTTATCAAAAGAGGGTGTGGAGTGTTAAAGCGAGCTTATGAAGCAGATTAAAACAGTCAGAACCTGCAACAGTGGAAATTAATTAGTTTCAGATTTAAGGAAAAATTCTGTAAGACAGTGTGGAAGCACTTCAAATAGGAACTAAGTGAGTTAAAGCGACCAACATTTCCATACATAAATCGAGTTGCATTCAGATCTTTATTTTGAAATATTCACACAATTACCAGCTATATTCATCCAAAATTCGGCTTCGGTTACACAGCTACAGTACCCAGATCGTGAGCTGCAAAGTCCCACCGCAAGGTAGATCTCGCCTGCAGTTATCAAATGCAATTCTCTGCACCACATTTTAAAAACAAGTGTTTCCAGAAGCAGGCAACCAACACTGTGAGTAAGCCTAAAATTCCACGATATGTAGTGTGAAGAAAAGAAACACGGGGGATGCTTGAGGCCCGCTTTCAAATAACTTGACTACCATATAAGGGAATGAACACACTTAAGAAGCTCCATTGGGTAAATCTGAGAGAAATGACAACTCAGTGCGAGGAAACATCTTACGAAAGTCAAAAGGAACGGGCTGCCTCCAGAGGTGCGTTACTACCGTGAGATTACTCGGTTGTTGTTTCAAGTAAGGAAAATACATAGGGTTAGCTATAAGATCGCACACAAAAAAAGTCCAAATGATCTTATATGGTTTACCAACCCGTCGAAATTTCAAAATCCCTTCCTATTATCAGAGTAACAAATGCATTTTATGAAAATGAGCGTAAGTAATTTGCAAAGTGACTTCATGAATTATTTTTTCCCAAATTTTATTATAATTCTTATTTTTGGCAAAATCTGACTTTTTATGGATTAATCTCTTTTTAGGCCACAGGCCATTGGGGCGTGAATTAACTATATAATTTAGTTATATTCGCTTTATATCAAGAGAGTTATTAATGATTAAGATTATACAGTGGGGAAAAGAAAGTCTCTTCAATAAGTGGTGTTGGGACAACTGCACAGCCACATGCAAAAGAATGAAACTCGACCCCTGTCTTATACCATTCACAAAAAATCAATTAAAAATGTATTAAAAACTTAAAAGGCGTCGGGGGGGGGGGGGGCGGTGGTGGTCCTGGCTGGCTCAGTCGGTGGAACACGAGACTCTTGGTCTTGAGGGTTGTAAGTTTGAGCCCCATGTTGGGTGTAGAGATTATTTAAAAATAAAATCTTAAGAGGTGCCTGGGTGGCTCAGTCAGTTCAGCGTCCGACTTCGGCTCAGGTCACGATCTCGCGGTCCGTGAGTTCGAGCCCCGCGTGGGGCTCTGCGCCGGCCGCTCAGAGCCTGGAGCCTGCTTAGGATTCTTTGCCTCCCTCTCTCTCTGCCTCTCCCCCATGCTCTATCTCTCTCTCACACACAAAAATAAATAAACATTAAAAAAAATTTTTTAAAGATGAATAGGTCTGAGAATATAATGTATAAAATTGTGACTATAGTTGATAACACCGTATTGAAATTTGCCAAGAAACGAGAACTTATGTTTTTCACCACAAAAAAAGGTAAATATGAGAGGTTACAGATGGGTTAACTAGCTCAATGGTGGGGAACCTCTCACTAGGCATACATATATCAATCATCGTGTTGTACACTTTATATTACAACTGTATTTGTCAGTCATATCTCAATAAAGCTGAAAAACATAATATAATACAATATAATTCAAAACTGAGTTCTAAAGAAAAGTATGTACTCATCTATAGAGTATTCAAGAATTTTAATTCTCCATTTGTCTTCAAACATTCTAAAATGTTTTCAACTTAGAATTTTTGACAAATTCTTCCAGAAAAGTTCATTGCTTAGCTTGCTGGAGATAGACTAGTTTTAGTGAGTCATGTCTAAAAACAGAGCCAAGCACTGCATGGGAGAAACTAACTTGATTTAGAGCTTTACCTCTAAAAGTTTTGCTACCATTGGGCCAATTTTTTCTTCAAGTTGACCATTTGCCCAAGGGTAACGATTAACATACAACTTAAAGAAAGCTGTGAAACTACATGACCCCGGGGGAGGTGTTGTTTTAGCTCCCTCCAACTCTTGGGCAAATTCTACTTGACGGATAATATTAATAAGTTTATTAAACCTCAACTATGTGCTAGATCTATTGAGTTACTTGGATGCAAACACGACCTACATATTGACTGTCACTATGCCCCCTGCAGTTCAGTCTAGGGAGAGAGACAGACAAGTGGTAATGGCAATAGAATGCAGTGTGCACCATAATAGAGGCAGGTTGGTTACTCTAGAGATTGTATTTGAACGTGGTCAGGTGGAGACGCAAAGAAGAAGATCCAGGCAGAAGGAAGAGGATATAAACAAGCGGATCCCTTGAAAGAAAATGAGTTGTTCTTACTAGGTGAGTGAATTTTCTTTGGAGAAGGTTGGGAGATGAGGCCAGAGATACAGTCAAGGGCTAGACCAAGAAGGGATTATTTTTAACTCATAATTAAGAGTTTTAACTTTATCCTATGCATGCAACTGGCAGCCACTGCCAGATTTTAGAAGCAGTGGGGAGAATTACCCTGAAGAGGTAAGAAAGAGTGGAAGCAGGAAAGGTTCTCGGAAACTCATGCAGTAATATTCTGGGTGAAATGTACCACGTTGCTAAAGGGAAGCAGTGGCCCTGGAGATGAAGAAGAAGGGACTGATTTGATATGTTTCTGAAAGTATATCAGGGTTAATGAAACAATTCAAATTTGGGATAAGGGAAAGGACAATGGGACAACATCATGTATGACTCTCCTTTCTCTCTGAGGCTGTTGGGTTGGTGGAAAAAACATCAACTCAAGATGAACAACTGATTTGAGAATATTATAAAAAATTTTGGTTTTGAGTAGCCTTTTGGGGTTTTGAGGTGCCTGTAAGACATGCATGTGTTTTGGTGAAAGTGTCCAGTAGGATTTGGGATTATAGATCTGGAGTTGGACATTCCTTCCTCAAAATGACTTCTTAATTACCTAGTGTTGGTGTAGTCAAATAGCTGTATAGGTTAAGGCACTTGCTGTCCTGATATACATTTCCAATTTCTGATGATGACACACTGTAATTAAAGCAAGATATTTTGTTATAATAAAATGTGCACAGAATTACAGGGCTGAAAAAACTTCAGAATTTATTACGCTCTTCTTTTTGTTTTGCATTCAAAACTGTACCGAATGCATTCCCCGAAACACCATTGACGTCTTTAAAATCTCTGGCATAGATGACTAACAACTCCCTTGATAACGTTGTCTAACATCTCACTAAGCTGATAGGAGGGTTTTGCTAATGCTAGTCTATATCCTTCATGCAGTAAGTGTCGTTCTTTCTGGTCTTATCCTTAGTGGAAATGGAGAGCAGCTGTTTAACGCTAATGGAAAAATCAGCAAATTTAAAATTGTTGAATGCACACTTTAGATTTTAACTGAATTATGAACTTGGCAATATTTATGAATTTAAAGCATGAAAATATAAACTAGATTCATCCCGATATTTTTCCAACTGCATGGTGTGATAAAACAGTGTTCAGAATTCTCAACATTACAAGCTCAAAGCACTGCCCTTGAAACGATGTTCTGTGAATCCTAAAGTGATTAAATATTTTTGGACAAAGTATCTGAAAGTATTTTTAATCCATACAGATCTCACACGAAATGAGTAGTACTAAAAAACGAAAATAAATCACTATTTGCATTCCTCGTTTGTACCGTCTTTAGAACCTCCAATATTGCATCCATCTATAAAATTTATTGGGACTAGAGGTTTATATGTGTTTTAAATGAAATATTAATAAGTTGTAATCATTTTCATGTAATTCCAAAGAGTGAACATAATCATTTTTTGCCGTCCTAAAAGCCATATTGATATGAGCTTGCTCATCCTGACATCCACTGATTTCAAGGATGGGTAATAAAGGGAAATAGAAATACGAGAGAAAAATGATTCTTGACTTAAATATAATTCAGTCCCCATTGTTACCCGTGACTAACTGAGTCTGAGTCAAAACATTCCCCATCTTCTGCACCTATCTAGCGGTGTGCTTCTTAAGAAAGCAGAGCTGTTTGGTCATCGTTAGCTAAAGGTGGACACTTCCAACCTCTTACCTATTTAAACTCCAAAGGAGAAAATTATACAGGGGAGCGTAAATCTTATGGATGATCTATGTCAAAGTTAGTGGCTTTGTTTATTCTCAAATTTAATTGATTTTATAGTGTTGTAAACAGGCTGAACTATAAGACAGATGGTGAATAAAAGAAAAATTATTCTCTTGAAAATGCCCCATGAACCAAAAGGCCACATGGAAGTCAAACACATACCCCAACCAATATCAAAAACAAAACGTGTGGGATGAATTTATTTGTTATATGAACTTATTATTTCCTACAGCTGTGGAGACAAAAGAGTCATAAACAAAACCAGAAAAACTTATCAAAGAAACACATGACCATGGCAAGCACACCTAAATCTTTACCTGACTCCACATTTCTAAGACTCACCAAATGACTTCTATCAAGTTCATTGCTTTAATAGTGTTTAATAACCCTACGTTTATAATCCTGGTTCTACAATGTATTCCCTGGGTGATCTTAATCACGTCACAAATTTTATAAATTTGTTTGCCATTTATTTATTTTTGAGAGATACAGAGACAAAGTACGAACGGGGGAGGGGCAGAGAGAAATGGAGACACAGAATCAGAAGCAGGCTCCAGGCTCTGAGCTGTCAGCACAGAGCCCGACGTGGGGCTTGAACTCATGAGCCGTGAGATCACGACCTGAGCCAAAGTTACATGCTTAACCGACTGAACCACCGAGGTGCCCCACGTCACAAACTGTAATCTCTGGCTTCCTCATCCCTAGAAGGAGATGAATGCTTACCTTGTAGGGCCATGTTATATCTAAATGTTCCATTGCATGTGAAAATGCCTAGCACATAACGCTGAATTACTATAGTTATTATAATGACTTCCTTGTTATTTTATCAATTATACAGATTAGCTTAGTGTTGTTGCTTATTTAGTACATTTTCCACTGTTTCATTTTGACTGAATTTTCTTTGACTACACTGGTCACACATCTGATGTACTCCCACATTAACCCATGCATAAATACCTATCTTATAAAATAATATTTTCATAGCACATCCATATGTATCTGCCAATATTTGTCTCTTCAGAGAATGTTTCCCAGCGTAAACTAAGAAAAGCACTTCTGAATTCTATTTCACACTTAGCAGTGACCAAACTACCACAGCTCACAGCATTTACTATTACGAAAGGAATAATGATTAACTGCATCTTTGAACCCTTTTCTGAACTGCCCTACAAATCGGTGATACTTGTTAAAGATTGACAGCTTAAGTCCACTGCTTCTATTCAGTCTATCAAGTTGGTTTTGATGAAATTAGTTCAGTGTCATTCCAGAGGAAACAGACAGAGACAACAAATCGCATTGGGGACGAGATGCAAATTATTGATTAAAGCAACGGGTCATCACATACTACATTTCATAAAGCATTAAGGCTGTTGAGCGCACCAAATTCCTGTTCGTCACCCAATACACTCTATATTCCTTTGCACCAAGGGACAAGTCCTGCATATATATTCACGCAATGGAATATTACTCATCCACGGAGAAAGAATGAAATCTTGCCATTTGCAACGACATGGATGCAGTTAGAGAGTATTATGCTCAGCAAAACAAGTCAGAGAAAGACAAATACCATATGATTTCACGCATATGTGGAATTTACAAAACAAAATGAGTGAATATGGGGGACAAAAGAGAGGCAAACCAAAATACTGACTCTTAACCATAGAGAACAAACTGATAGTTACCAGAGGGGAGGTAGGTGAGGGATGAAATGGGTGATGAGGATTAAGGAGTGCACTAGTTGTGATGAGCACTGGGTGCTGTTGGGAGGTGTTGAATCACTATATTGTACACCTGAAGCTAATATTACACTGTATGTTAACTAACTGGAATTTAAATAAAACTTTAATAAGATATAAAAAAGGACAACTCTGCAATATTGAATATTCCTTTTTTTTTTTTAATGTTTTATTTATTTTTGAGACAGAGGGAGACAGAGCATGAGCAGGGGAGGGGCAGAGAGAGAGGAGGACACAGAATCCTTAGCAGGCTCCGGGCTCTGAGCTGTCAGTACAGAGCCCAACGCAGGGTCTGAACCCACAAACCGGGAGATCATGACCTGAGCCGAAGTTGGACGCTTAACCAAACCACCCAGGCACCCCTTGAATATTCTTAAAGATTGTCCTACCCGAAAAGTCCAAAGTGTCTCTCCAGATTTAATAGACTACTCTATAGCTTAGGGAATATGATTTGCTAATTATAGCTCAATGTTTTAAGGTGACTATCAGCATAACAAAGAAGAAATGATTACTGAAATAAACTACTATCTTTACGAAAACCTCTAAAATTCACGTCACCTATCAGTGACATTTTGAAATTTAGAAACAAAAATTGGAGAGTGGTGATGGTTTACAAAACTGTGAAGGTATTTTTTTTTTTTTAAACCTGGATCATATACTTTAGAGACGTGAATTTTACTATTTGCGAGTTGAATCTCGATAAAGCTGTCACTAAAGATTTAGAAACCGTGTTTGAGAATAATGGGAAAAAATTCCAGTTGAATATCCCCAAAGGGCAAGAAGGGGGCACTGGTTTCAAAAAAAAAAATAAAATTGTCGGCTATGTTCTATAAATTTAGAGATAAGGATCATTTCAACAAACTTTTCAAGCTCATTAAAGACATTTTACAGGTAGGCATTTTTCCTAGGTAAAATCCTGATGAATTGCGAGCGGTCTGTATCTGTAAAATTATATGAAATAGAAAAGCCAGCTGCTTCATTTTCCTTCCCTGTCATCATTTGGAGGGCAAGAGGAGTGCAAAGGAGAGAACAAGCAAGAGAAAACAGTGAGTCAAATTTTTATTAACGAAGAACAAATTAACATTGCCCCAGGTGGTCTCCAGAGCTCTTATTTCTTACCTTCTTCTTTCTAAGTTTAAATCTGAAGCTAGGGGGAAAAAAGACAAAAAAATACATAAATCACCCTCAAAAGACAACGTAGAAATGAAGAGGCCATGAAGTTTCAGAAAGGGAACACTGAATGGAATGATAAATGGAAGACCGTGTCCACAGAAACAATTTAAATTCCAGCTGGAATTTCCACTTCCTGAAATCGATCGCAAATTAAGACGATGCGAATAGCCACCCACTTTCAAAAACTTGAAAATATAGCAAAGATATTGGAGTTTTGCTACTCCTCCTTAGAGGTGCTTAAATGTAATTGGCACTATCTACGTGGACACAGAAATGGACCCTCCCCTTCCCTTAAATCACCAAAGTGATACATCTGAAGTTTCTTATGTTTAACATCCAATTGATTCGCCATCAAATGTGGTCAACTTTGACTTCTGCCCTGGTTACTGGATGGAGAGTTGATCTTGGATTATCAGGAATGCTAGAGCTTTTGGTTGGGAACACTGCCATATGTTTGTTTGTTTTTTTTTCTGTAGTTATTTTCTGGTTGATATTCTATAGCTGAGAATTTTCATTAATGCTTTTGGGTCTTGCTCATATTAAGGCAAAAAAAAAAAACCTTAACGAATGTCTGGTTCTTCTGAGAAAGGCTTTATGTAAAATACAAACTTTTAACTGTATCATACTTCATTAGCCTTTTTGTATGGAAATCTAATGTTGATGTAAGGTTAGGTTCTCATATGAGTTGATTGCAATGTCCTAAATATACTTTTTTTCCAATAACTTCCAACATTAGATTCGCAACATTAATTGTATTTTTCATGCACTTGTGAATACAACATAAATGAGACCTCGCTGCTATTTTTTGTGTAGTGTTGACTTCAAGAGACAAAGGGACATATAACTGTATGTAATTAGCTGTAAATGAAGAGCAAACAAATCACTTATAGCAACTAATTGATTCCACTCAGGAGAATGCTGTCAAGTCTAACAACCCTAGCTTGAAAACGATCTTCAAGGGGCGCCTGGGTGGCTCAGTCGGCTAAGCAGCCGACTTCGGCTGAGGTCATGATCTCGCAGTCTGAGAGTTTAAGCCCCGCCTCGGGCTCTGTGCTGACAGCTCAGAGCCTGTTTCAGATTCTGTGTCTCCCTCTCTCTGACCCTCCCCCGTTCATGCTCTGTCTCTCTCTGTCTCAAAAATAAATAAACGTTAAAAAAAAAATTTTTTTAAAAAAGAAAAAGAAAACGATCTTCAAAAATGAAAAAATAAATAAATAAATAAAACTTCTGCTTTTCAGATGATGAGAAGACTCCAGCAAGGTCTTCTATTGCAAAGAATTATTGCGCTTATGAAATACTTCACAATCCAATTCCCAGCGTAGTAAGAAACATTATGAAGCCAGTAAAGCCAAGGTCTACACCAGCAGTCATTAGTACAATTGTCAGAACAACAGAAAAGGAAAAGTTCTTCAATAATTTAGCATTGTTCACTTTATCAACTATTAAAGTTCATGATTCTTTTACCGTTTATTTTGAGGGGCGGGGAGGGACACAGAGAGAGAGAGACACGATACGAAATAGGCTCCAGGCTCCTTCGGCGCTTGTCAGCACGGAGCCCGAAGTGGGGCTCGAACTCAGGAGCCATGATGAGACCATGACTGGAGCTGAAGTGGGACGCTTAAACGACTGAGCCACTCAGGCGCCCGCCCTCGTGATTCTTTAAAAAAAAAAAAAAAAAAAAAAAAATAGTCGATTGCATTTCATCTGTAATAAGGTTAGGTCTACTTTGATTTGCATTTTAATCTGGTACCTGATCAAACTGTCTCTCTGTAATCATTTTTTTTGTGCCACATGGTGTGTATTTTAGCTTCCTTAGATAAGCCGTCAGAACTCAGACTTTGCAACAAAAAAGTCAAGCTCTTAAAATTTAAGAGCAGAGATGATTGAATTGCAGCGCACTATCTGCAATAACACAGAGGTGACTTTCTCGGAGCAAAGGCCTCTTTAATAAATCCAATATTGTACTTGCACTCTAGAAACCTCTTTTCCATTCCAAACACCACCAATAGTCAACCAGCATAGTCAAGATTAAAACTGTAGGTCAGTTTGTGTATTAATTTTGGATTTGGTCATTAAATCACCTAGTGCTCATTTTTTCCTCAAGTAAAGCTTTCTTAATTAACTTTATTAATTAGCTTCGTGAGAGCTTATATACATACTATTGCTTGTTCCACACATTTGCAAACCATATGCAACAACATAATTTTTTAAACCTTCAAATTTAAAGGATTTCCAGCCATGGCTACACTGTGAAGTTATAAATATTTCAGATTGCACAGCATGTAAGTGAATGCTGAGTAGGGCTCAGCAGTTCTAATTTATATTATCAATCCAACTATTCTCCTGAATGGGGAGGGGGAGGGGGCAGTGAGAGGAGATATATTGTTCCAGTTTTATTCTACTAATACCGTTAATAACCAGGGGCGCCTGGGTGGCGCAGTCGGTTAAGCGTCCGACTTCAGCCAGGTCACGATCTCGCGGTCCGTGAGTTCGAGCCCCGCGTCGGGCTCTGGGCTGATGGCTCGGAGCCTGGAGCCTGTTTCCGATTCTGTGTCTCCCTCTCTCTCTGCCCCTCCCCCGTTCATGCTCTGTCTCTCTCTGTCCCAAAAATAAATAAAAAACGTTGAAAAAAAAATTAAAAAAAAAAATAACCAGATTAGTGATATGTGTTTCCTTAGAAATATTATTTCACTTTAATTTTTGAAATATTGCCCTAAATGTCATCTTTGTTGACTGTAAGCTTCCAGGAAAATGTAACATCTTTGTGTTTCTACTGGAGCAGACATATGGAAGGTAAAACGAATGGAAGAAAACTCTTGCCTACTCTGAGATAAACTGTCACTCAATAAATGACATAAGTGGGACGCCTGGGTGGCTCAGTTAGTTGAGTATCTGACTCTTGACTTCTGCTCAGGTCATGATCTCAGAGTCGTGAGATCAAGCCCTGCCTCAGGCTCCATGCTGAGCGTGGAGTCTGCTTGAGATTCTCCCTCTCTCTCTCTCTCTCTCTCCCTCTCTCCTCCTCTCTGTCTCTCCCCACCTTTTCTGTCCCTCTCCCCATGCATTCTCTCTACCAGTGTGTTTGAAAGGCAAACCACCTTCTTAGTTGTGTATGTCTTGTCGGGATTGGTTTTTTTCTCAGAAGGGCGGAGTTGCAAACAATTCTGTTGGGATTTTTTTTTTTAATGCCATATTACTTGATCTACAAACTTAAAAAAAAAAAAAAAACAACTCTCAACAAGCCAGGACCACTGATATAATCTAGCCACAATACTTTGTAATCAAACTAGACAGTAGAGATGATTCTTCCACTGTGTCACTTCAGCCAAGTTATATCAACAAAAAGACTGGAGTCATCATGAAGTCGGAAATGCATGGACAAAGTTAACAATGGCAGATCAATCCATCTAGTTCTTAACTTAGCAGGCTATTCTTGGTTACTGGGTACAGCACTTTAAAAGATAAAGGTTTATTTTTGTATCATATTTTAGCAGATGAAGGTCTGGCCAAATGGAAAGCTAACGAAGTTTAATCCTCTAGCAAATCTTGCCCCTAGCTTTGACTCTATCAGCGGTGGAAGCATTCGTTACTCTCCACCGAAAGATCACCTAGTAACGGATTTTTTTCTACCATTTTCCTACTAATGATCAGAAGACGCACAGAGTAAAAAGATGTCACTTCACAAACCAAAAGGCCAGAGAATTAATGCTGACTCCGGTAGGCATCTAATCACTGCTGTATTGGCTTTTGCTTCAAGTTAAACTCCACTCTGAGACAATAAAGGATTTCTGTACTTGTCCATAAACTAAAACGTGTATAATTTTTTTTGGTGGTGGGAAAAGATTTTATTGAACATTTTTTTATTCAGTCTTGAAAGACAGAGCCTGTGCTCTTACTTGCTTTCAATGCATCATCTTGAGTAAACTCGTGTCGTTCTAGCCTTTGAAATGTGTGGAGACTTAGTCCTGCAAATTTGTTGGTGAGGAGTAAGAAAAATCCTCATTTCTTTGGTGTAATGTTGCAATCTGTGTCAAAGACTTCTTTATATTTACCAATGCTGCCTGGTTGAAACATTTTATTAAAGGAGCAGAGTTAAGGGGCGCCTGGGTGGCTCAGTCGGTTAAGCGTCTGACTTCAGCTCAGGTCATGATCTTGATGTCCGTGAATTCGAGCCCCGCGTCGGGCTCTGGGCTGATGGCTCGGAGCCTGGAGCCTGCTTCCGATTCTGTGTCTCCCTCTCTCTCTGCCCCTCCCCCTTTCATGCTCTGTCTCTCTCTGTCTCAAAAATAAACTTAAAAAAAAATTTTTTTTTAAATAAAGGAGCAGAGTTAATATGTTATCCATAGGAGGGTGGGTAGGAAAATATCCTCCAGTCTGCTCTATTTCCATGAATGCACCAAAAGTTGATAAACTAACAAGTGAAGCTATTTTGAGAGAAGGTATTTTGAGAGAAGGGGGTGTCACTTGGATAAGGGGATGATGTAGGTCTTAATTCTGTGTAAATATGTCTTGATGAAAAGAGAGAGTAGCAAAGTCTGATAAAGAGAAGAAAGTACCTATTAACAAAACGGATGACTGGTGCTTACTAATCAACTAAATAATTCTTGTTGGCCAGCTTCCCAATGATGATGATGGAAAAGACGCTGACCTTGGTGGTGGTGGCAGTAGTCGTGGGAGCGATAGTGTTTTTGATACTTGTTTTGGTTCTGCTATGCTAAATCTGGTGGCTTCCAATATACATTATTTTTCAGAACTGGCAGATGTTAAGGGTTTGCCAAAACCCCTGTGACATATTTGACACCACTGATGAATTACGACAGGGGATATGGAGTTTATACGCCATGTTATCCAAATGAATAAGTTGAGGTTAGTTGATTCTGTCGTTTCCTGGGGAGGATATGGATATCAGGCAAAGCAAAATAACATAGCTGTATGAGTTCTGTAGTGAAATTGATCATTGCTTAAAATTTTATGTACAAGATTTTTCTGTTAAGTAGGCAGCATCTAACAGTGAAATATAGGCCATTATTCATATTCTTGTTTAATAAGTATGCATAAAGAGAAGAAATTTATCTTTTTCAAAAATACTGCAACTTTTCAACAGAAGATCTTTGGGGAGGAAAAAGTGCCACATTTCAAACATTACTGATAAGTGAATTCCTTTTTATCTTTGTTACCCCATCTGGAAAGCAACAGTTGATAACAAAGGGGATTATAAACTCAACCATTTTTCCCCTTTTGCATTACACATTCTAGTTTAAAGAGCTCTTTACCACCTTTGAGATGTGTGCTTGGCTCATGTGTATATTCGAGTAATGGTATATGTCTATTTTTTTTAATTTTTTTTAATGTTTATTTATTTTTGAGACAGAGAGAGACAGAGCATGAACGAGGGAGGGTCAGAGAGAGAGGGAGACACAGAATCTGAAGCAGGCTCCAGGCTCTGAGCTATTGGCACACAGCCCGCCGCGGGGCTCGAACTCACGGACCGTGAGATCATGACCTGAGCCGAAATCGGTCGCTTAACCGACTGAGCCACCCAGGAGCCCCATGTATATGTCTATTTAATGTGCAGTGTGTTCACTGCAGCCTTAAGGAAATCACGAAACAACAGCTCTCTGAACTAAGCTTAACTTGAACATCATACCGAACAAATGGCCTCGCTTGTAACACAGCTTTACGTGATGATGGAATGATTTCTTGAGTTCCAGGAAATATTTTTGAATGTTAATTTAAATTCTAGCTTTAGAAAAAAATCTGGCAGCACTGAACTAATAACGAATAATAGCTCTTGGGACAAGAATAAAAGAATAGAGTCAAATAAACCAGAGGAGATCACTCAGTCATGCAAAGACTGCACAGTAAAGTACGTATTTTTGAAAATCCTTAACTCTAGTCTCTAAGCTTGAGCTGAGCATGTTCTGTACCTTATCTTTTGCTCCCATTTATCATATCTTGATGAATTGTATCACTTCTGACATAAAATAGTTGTATAATCAGGAATTAGTTCCAAGGCTTCTTTGGTATACCTGTGAGCCTGAAATCCTTGCCAATTTGCACAGTCACATAAAATAATTAGTAGGGAGACAAACCAAAAGCTGCCCCAAACATTATTTCCAATTGTGCTTCAATTTGCTCTCCGTGCCAGTTCTTAGTGAACATTTTCTTTGTGCAAATCTCAAGAGTCTTAGGCAAAGACGCGACTGAAGAATATTGAAGTCCACACGCACATATTCTACAGGTTAATAGAAAACAAATTCTCCTTTTGTTACCGCTAACATTCAGTTTGTGTTCGTGAAATTCCCATTGTAACATTCAACTTAATTTACATCCTTTCCTCATACCCCAATATTTTTAATTGGATCATTTTCATAGTAGTCTAGAATTATAAAGGATGCCGGGATCCCAACATAATCCTTTTGTTTTCCTGATAATAAGCTTCCTTCAGCTTACTGTCCATGGAAGTCCATAGCTAGTAAGTGCACTAGGCTCAACAAAACCGTCCTGTGGCCTTGGTATCCTGCAGCAAAGCTGAATCTACCGCAAGTCTTCAGTGCGTAACTTACTCAGTGTGTTTCCGAAAACTCAATATTCTTTTCTATCCCCTAAAAGCAGAGACGGCATTTATGGATCCTGCAAGATTTAGGATTGCAAAGAGCTTTCAATACCATTCGTTCGCTACGTGTTTCTCCCCTTTCCTCACACGTCACTCGTCTTTGTGACACTCCCACTGAGGGATTACCCTTTATAGGGTCGAACACCCCAATACTGGAGAGGTCACTACCTTCAGAAACAGCTGATTCCACCCTTGGCCAGTTCTGAGCGCTGTAAAATTCTCCAGAATCTACAGGGCCCACAACTGATTCCAGTTTAATTGTTCCTTCAGTTTGCAAATATTTCTAGAATGCCTACTTGGTGTCAGACTTGTTCCAGGCACCGAGAGAAAAAAAAAATACAAATAAGATATGGATGCTGACCTTGGGAATCAAAGCAAACCCCTTTTCCAGAAGAAAATCCCTCACAAAGCTGAAGCCAGCTAGCATGTATCCTGAGAGTCTTGTCTTCCGGAGGATACAAATGAAAGTTCATCATATAACATGATTCCAGCCCCCTTCTAACCAAAACATTCCTGTGGATGAACTCCAATCTGCTGATTTCATTCTTTAAATATTGCGCCTGAGAGCACCAAACAGGGCCCGGTTGTATCTTGACTCTTTCTACAAAAGTTGTAAAAGGCCAAGAGAAAATTGGGTTTTTTGGCAATCGTGACTTTGGACTTGGTGATCTTGATGCCAACTAAAATCCACCAAGAGTTTTCTTCTCCCGTGACCAGAATTTGCACGCAGAAATTTGGTACCCAAAGTGCAGCATCTCCTGTCCATTTACCCCTAGTAAGGGCTATCTTGGTCAGCTCAAACTGCCATGATCTCTTTGTGTCATGGGTCAACTTAGTAACATGCTTTCTATATTTACATTCAGGTCCTTGAAAAATTCAGGTTTTACCAGTCCCGCCCTTCTTGGCCTTTCATCTTAACCCCTTTTGTGCCAACAATTAATCATCAGTGTTATTTACATTCTTGGTGCCCCGTATTAGGATAAGTCGAACAAAGTAGAGGAAGAAAAGACTAGGACTAAACCGTTGTCCCCGAGGTACTTCTAATTTGGTGGAAGAGATGGTTCCTACAAAAAGAAAAGAAGAAAATAGTGGAAATAATGCAATAATGTTGACTTACAGACCAGGGGAACCAGGCCCGTGAACTTCCGGAGATGACTCTCAAACAAGCAAATATTCTGATGCCTGGTGAAAGCCCTCATTACCGCAGGAATGCACAGTACAGATCAGAGGGGTCTGAAAGAGTCAGAATAAGGTGTAGACAGAACCAGACTGCTAGCTCAGGGCTAGGAATGAAAGAAAACTCATTGTTGCCCTGGCCTTTCAATCTTGGCTTAATTTAAACAAAAGGTCCTAATCGTCATCTTTCTCATTCTGTGCGGGAAGAGCGAAACGCATGCCCATATTATAAAATGCATTCATCGTAGCCTGAATGTTTCTCTAAAGAACTGACGTCTAAGTAGCTTGCTCTCTCTCCTCCTTGGTGAGGCTACTAGATTATATGCCCTTCTCCCCTCAAACTTATGGGTATATTGGTTGGTTTTTTTTTTTTTTTTCATTAGATAGTTGATTACTAGAAGTCACAACTACAAGAATGTCAGATACAATTAAATGAATTCGGTGACATTTGTTTAAAAAATAATCAGAAGGCCAGATTCCTAATCTTGATATACCTTTTTATTCTGAGAAGTGGCAAAAATACGTAGACGGGACCTTCCAAATCCTCCCCCAAAGGTTTTTAGTCTCTTCCTCCAACCATCGATGAGAGGATCAGAGAAGCAGAGTTGACTGTTGTTTTTCGCTCAAACGGGGATCTTTCCAAAAACAAGTTGCACTCAGAGAAAGACTGACATGATCAGAGACTGCCCCCTGCCTTCGTACACAGCACATAGAGTTCAACTGCCTTCGTCTTCATTAAAAATAATCCTACCAACTTTGAAAAGATTTTGTGTATAATGAGCCATCTGTATCTAAGATTTTTTTTTTTTCTTATTCGATGACCCTGCTTGAGGAACAGTAAAAGAGAAATTTAGTGTGTAAAAGACCGTGAAAGTTTATCTCAAGGATGGACATTATGGATATCATCCTGGGTTTTCCCAGTTAAGCAAAAATATGAAATGCTGAAAGTATTATTTGATACAATTGTTTAATTACCCCCCAAATCCTTCTAACTGTCAAGATTTCCTTTAAACCTAAAAAATATATATATATGGATGGAAGGAATGTCAATATGTCTTGTATTTGTGTCCTGTGGTAAAAATCTCAAGGTAGAATTTTTGTGTAGCTTCCTTTGCTCTGCAAAAATATCTGCCTTGGAGTATTTTTCAAGAAACCAGTCACTCATTATTAAATCAATCATAGTCATATGTGTCTATAATCTTTTAGTTTTGTTATAATAGGGTTCTCTGGTCAAGAGGAAAAACCGTAATGAGGAAGGAAGTAAATTATTCCAGTCGGTTACTATTGTTTATAAGAACGTTCCCCAAGTCTTAAATGAGCGATTTTTACCTAGTTGGTAACAATCTTCCTTAAATCTTTCCTGGATTTTTAAGTCTGGAGTTTTGGAAAGGTAGATAGTTGAGGTGGGGGGGAATCCCCCTGGTGTGAAAGTTGCAAAGGCAAGTCTATGTCCTTAGAAAAGGGGGCAAGTTTTTGGAAACTGTTCCGGGGACAGCTGGGGATTTGCATCAAAGCCGAGAATTTCACAGTACATGACTCCTCTTTTCCGGGACAACTTCCATAGACCTAAGGAAGGGAAGGGAAAGCCGTGAAAATCCTCGGGCCGATTCCCCAGGACGATTTTAGGCAGGAGTTGGGAGAAAACCTCTCCGGCGACGGAAGGGCGCGCCAGGGGGTGCTGGTTTGGTGTTGTTCCCCCCCCCCCCCCCCCCGATCTTAAAGTGAGCCCTAAATTACTCCTTGCACTCTACTCTCCGGGCTAGGGTTGCCAAACCCACCAAAGCCCGTCGGCCCCGCTAGCGCTGGGCCAGGCCGCCGCCTAGAGAAGCCAAAAGGGCGGTACGCGCCTCCTGTGCCGGGAAAGCGGGGCTGGCGCTCCTGGCTGAACCCCGCGCCCCGAGCCCGGCTGCGTCCCCGGCTCGGGCTCGGCCTTCCCCGCTCGCGGCCACCCGGCGAGCGCCGCTCAAGGGCAAATTTGCCTGCCGGTGCGCACTCGAATTTGGAAGCCCAAGGCGCGCTTCAGCCCGCCGCCTGGTGAGCTAACTCTGTGCGGCACCGGGAACCTTCCCCATCCCCGAACGGGCTTCACCCCGGGTCCTTCTCGGCACCGGTGCCGGTCTCGGGGAGAAGGCGAGAACAGCCTAGAGAGCGAGATGGGTAGGAGTAGTAGTAATAGTAATAATCGTAATAATAGTAATAATAACCGATGCATCCTCACGCCCAGCCTCATCATTGTCCTGACCGTGGTCAGCGGCTCTCAGCCTGGTTCCCCCAGGGAGCCAGGCAGCTCCAAAAGGTCCCCGGCTTCGCTTCGGCATTGGCGGACGCTCGCTCAGGGCTCTCGGCTCGGCAGAGTCCATCTTGCCCTTAGCGAGTGTATCACAGGCATTTATATTTACATTTTTAAAAGTAGAACTCACGTCTCGGCCTCCCACAAAATAAGGCAGTCCCGCCAGAGAAGCCGGGACCAAGCATTCTGTGCCCGCGGGGACAGAGAAAGAGGACACTTGGGGAATTTTGAAAGACGGGTGCTTCATTAAGTTAGAAGGAAGACATACGTTTGCTCTTCGATATTTACAAATTACCGTTCGCGAACAAAGCCTTGCTAAACATGCGAACGTTGTGCAGCCCGCGGACTTCGCAGCGCGGTCGCCGCCACCTGTGCGGCACCATGCAGTAGCATTCAACAGATGCTCCAAGAACACTGCGATGGGTTTTTGCTTTGCGAAGGAGAACTTGGGTGTGGACAGTATGCTCGCTGCCAAATGAAATGTCAGAACCCTGCAAACTGTCTGAGTTCAGTGAAGACGGGGGAAATCCTAGGATTCCCGCAAGCCCCTGTTGGAATAGACCAAAGAGTTCCCTTTGTGAATCGGGAAACTGAGGCACAGACGGAAGTGACCCGAAAGAAGGAAAGGACCCACTTCTTATCATTGCTCCCACCTCCTTCCCCACCCCGAAGTTTTGGTGCTACTGAGGCAAACGATCCCCAGGGAGGCCAGCCGCTCCCTTCCCTCTGCGCTCCCTGGGGTCCGTTCCCCCCCCCCCCCCCCCCCAGCTGCCCTACGGCCGCCGGTGTATGTAGCCTGTTTGTATCATCGCCGCTCTGCGGTCGGGTCCCAAGTAGCCGAACCGGAGTCTCGATCTCTTTCTTCGGTGCGGCTCCTGGGACCGGCAAGGAGCCAATCCCCACTTCTCCCGCGGCCCTCGGTACATTGCGGCGGAGCCTCGACCAGGACCGGAGACACACACCCCTCAATTCCCATTCCTCCTTAGAAGGAATCTGCTTTGGCCCCCTTCCCGGTGGGATCTTCTCCACTACTAAGTTTGGTCTTTGCTGCCTCCGAAGCGTCTTGGCCCAGGTGGCTCCGACCACCGCTCTCTGCGGGGCGGCCAGGACACCGCAGGCACCTGCCGGGAGCCGGGGAGTCCGGCGGGGGGGGGGGGGGGAGTGCTCTGCTTACAGGGCTGCAGCTCGGCATCCCGTTAGTTGCCAAAAGGGAGATTTGTGGTTCAGTTCTTACCCTGCTGTCTTGACCATGTCAAGGCAGCCCTCACGGCGGCTGGGGCGCCAACTGGCCTTGGGCCTCAGGCTCTGTCCCAGAGAAATAGGTACAGCTCCACCGCAGAAACGCAAAAGAGCTGCCCCCGGGGTGTCTTTCCAAGCACCTAGGGGGGCCTGTGGGGTCAAGAAGGAAACCAAATTGTGCCCTCTCGGGGCATGAAGGCAAAGAGGTTTCCTTTCTCCTTTCTCGGCATTTGGGGCTAGGTTCAAGGAGGGGTGGGGGGTGGGGGGGGGAGTATGTTGTGGTAAAGGGCCTTAGAGCCACGGCCTTTGCTCACTAAATATGTTTGACCTTGTGAATGCCTCGCTTGTTCCTGTTGTGGAAAGGGGTTAGGAGTTGGAGACAGAACGTCAGAGGGAGTTTCAAAGCTTGGTGGAACTTCTAAGACTTCTGAAATGTTAAGGTGTGTGTGTGTGCGTGTGTGTGTGTGTGTGTGTGTGTGTTTGGGAAGGCGTTCTGTGAATCTTTAAGGGTGCATTCTTGAGACACCCCCACCGCATGACTGACCTCGGTTCCCCCCAGACTCCAGGCCTCATAAATCAAGTTAATCACCACCGCCGCCACCACCGCCACCACCGCCACCACCACCACCACCACGGGGTCTCGCGCCCCCTGCCAGCAGGTTCCAGATGCACTAAGACTAGGTCCAAACAGGCCGGGGGCAGTGCAATGCTGAGCGCTGATTGGCCGCTCTTGGCTCCACCCCTCCTCCGGTTTTGGCCCAAGAGAGCGGTGCAGCACCGCCAGCGCGGGGTAGGCGCTCTGGTGCTCGCCGAGGAAGCTCGCAGCCTCGGGCGCACCGATCTTTCCGATCTTGCCTTTGGAGCAGCTAGATCGCCAACCTTGGCTGCTCCATCGGCCTGCCGCCCCTTACCTGCGATCGCATACGAACTTTTCCTCCCTCTTGGACGCCGCTGTCGTCGGAGTCGTCGAGATCGGCGTGGCGCTCGCGTGATGGCCTTCGTCCGTTTAGAGTAGTGTAGTTAGTTAGGGGCCACCGAAGAAGAAAGAAGACGCGAATAGTGCAGAGATGCTGGAGGTGGTCAGTTACTAAGCTAGAGTAAGATAGTGGAGCAAGACCAGCCAAACCTGTCCGGGGGCGCACGGTCGCCCAGAGGAGGTCGACTCGCCGGTGCTCACTATCGCGCCGAGCTCCCTCCATCCCTCCCTCCGCCGAGGCGCGAGATTGCGGCGCGCAGCGCAGCGCAGCGCATCGACTGCCGCGGGCTCCGCTGGGCGATTGCAGCCGGGTCCGTTTCTCGTCTAGCTGCCGCCGCGGCGACCGTTGCCTCGTCTTCCTCCCGGACGCTTGTGGTAAGTTGGAGCCCTGGGCGGCATTGCTAGCCGAGACCCTAACGGTTCAGGCGGGGGGGATGGGGTGGGGAGCGGGGACAAGTCCCGGATGGTTGCAGCTTGCAGAACTGCGCTGGCCCGAGCGGGAGGTGGGGGGCGGGGGGCGGGGGCGGGGGGTAGGGAGGGACTCTGAACGCGCAGCTCGAGGAGAGCTTGGGGGTCTCTGGGAGGAGGCGTGGGGGGGGTGTCGTAGCTCCACGGGAGGGGCACTGAAGCCTCAAAGGAGGTTGGGAAGCCGGGGGGGGGGGGGGCGGGGAGGGGGGAGGACTTGAGATGGAGGCGCTGGGCGGAGGTGGGGAGGGTGGTCTCGAGAATCCAGCGCCCGGGTTGCTGAGAGAGAAACGGGAGGCGGGCGTGGGGTCTCAAGAAGTGGAGGGGCGGGGGGAGAGGGAACGTGGGTGTCTCTGGGCAGAGGTTCGGGCTGCGGAAGGTGCAACTAAATTGGGGATACGGGCTCCGTTTTTAAGAAAGCCGATTTCAGGAAAGTGGGAGGGGGGCACAGGGCTTGGGACAGTGGGAGCAGCGTGGGGCGAAGGATCCTCTCTGACGTGCTCATTGAAAACCGACCCTGATTCTCGGAGGGTCTCAGGGAACACCGGTAACTCTGGGGACAGGAACACTGCGGATCTGTGTCTGGGTCTAACAGCTGTGGGCTGAATTTGAACAGCGCTGCTGATGGTCACGTAAGTTTAAGAGGAGAGCATAAGGGCATTCGGCGAGCCTTTTTATGAGTTTACCTAAGTCACTATATTTTGAAGAGGATCGCGGAAAAGTCTCCAGTCTTAACAGTGTACCGCGGGATTGCTAAACGTAAGAACAGGTTGCCGTTCCTGAAGCCACATAAAGTTCGTCATTGCAAAACGTGTCTGTGTGTCTGTTTCTTTTCTTTTCTCTCTTTTTTTTTTTTTTTTTTTTGCGCCGTGCCCTTTGCCTTTGGCTTCCCGTTGGGTAGTACGCGACCGGAGGTGACCAACATTTTGTATTGTGTTCAAGACCCCTTTATTTGAAGCGACAGCACTCCTCCACTCAGATTCAGCGGGCGACATTTGATACTTGGTATCTAATTTGGTCAAGAATCGGAGCCAGTACCGTGCAGCTTCATTAATGTTTACCATCACGAGCCCTACCCAAGGAACCTCTGACTGCTGAGCCACTAAGGGCCTATGCCCCTCACCACATACCTTTCAGGCAGGCTAACCGAGGGAACCTTCTGTAGGGCGAAGTAGCACTTAGCTGAAATGATTGGGGTTGGGGGAGAGACACTGCGCAGTGAGCAACCTCTGAGCTTCCCAGCCTGCAGACCCTCGTGACCTCACCCACAAGGGTGCAGAAGGACACCTGGGTTCTAGAGTTTAAATTTTGATGGAGAGGTGTATCTACATATCAACCATTCTGACAATCACACACACACACACACACACACACACCTCACCCCCCCCCCTCCAGGGGGTGAGGGGGTGAGAATTAAATAGTTTTTTCTATGTTGTCGGGAGGTGGGTTCTAGAATATTTAATTAAACATTTTATTCCTTAAATATGTTCTTCTAATCCTCCTGGGGAGGTAATAAAATATCATCTACAGCAACAAGCCCAAGGTAAGTCCTGAAATTCCGAAGGTGGATAAGGCTTATGATTGCAATGTCAAGGTAGGATCTGGGGTGCTTAAGCCAGCACTGACAGTGTTTTTCTCTCTGCATGATCTAGAGAAGGTTATTAACCCTTCCTGTGCTTTCCTGAGGGATCTATATCTGGAGCTGTCACGGTTGATGATGACATTTTCAGATAATAACATGACAGGCTTTGGTGCTGTATGAATTCATGCGAGGAGAGAGGAGAAACTGACATTTTTCTAGATTAATTTAAGGCAATGGAGTAAGAAATATTTCTTTGTGCTTTCAAGGCTACCTGGGAAAAACGATGTTTATTTCTTCAACCGTACAAGTAAAACCTTAAAAACCTAACATCTCTGATATGACGTTGGACTGATCCATTAAAGGTTTAAGCACTGTGGGGATCTCCCCCACCGGGGTTTCCAGGTAGTAGATTTCTCCTCTGGCAAGTAAATTCTAAAACCGTGTTAGATGGGCACTACCATTTGGAATTGAATGATTTGAGAATATTTCTGCATGTAGCTGGTCAGTACCTAAATCTAAAAAAGAATCTGAAGCCTCCATGAATCCTCAGTTATTTTACCAGTCCATTTATTGCCTTCAAGTAAACGGTATTTCTCTCCACTGAAAGGAAACACAACAATCAAAACGAAATTTGAGAGAGAGAGATTATCCGAAACCAACATTAAATGTCTTCAGCTACTCTTATTAAATTGCTCAAGGCCTGAGACCGAAGAAAGTGGCTGCTTTCTGAGCCTGCAGGCAAATAGGTCCCAAGCTATAATGGCTCCAGAAGCTTCAGACCATTTGGCCAGCATCATTAAAGAACCTCTTACCACCCTACTCTTAGAGCAGCGGAACCCCTCCCAAAATGGGGGTGTACAACGCTTGTATTGAGACTTTTTTGGTAGAACATCTGCTGAAGATCAGTGTTGTCTAGTGGAAGAAATAGTGAATTGGTACCACTAGGAGCCTAGATAGCCATGAGCAAATGAGGAAAACTTGACCATAAGTTGGAGTTAATAAGATACAGTGATAAGATATACCATCGTAATATAATAACGTACATTAACGTTACGCATTAATGTAATGATCTGTTAATCCTATTTGATTATTGCGAAGCACATGGATATTAAGCATTTTAAATTTTTGCACAAAGCTGTTTTTCTTTATTATTATTGTTTATTTGTCCCTGTTCCAGGATACTTATGTCACTTAATCTACAACTTGTACACTCTTGAATCTCAGAAACCCCATATGCTGAGAACATTGCTGCAAAACAGCCTAGTAATCTCCTTTTTCAACAAGGAACACTGAAACCAACCAAGAGGTTAAGCCGCACCATCATTTGGCCAGTCGCTAGCCGATTTCACCTAATGCTCACACACAACTACCCCTTGGCAGTTATTTCTGACATTGTCATCCACAAATGATAGAGTAAAAGCAGGGGTTCAAACACGAAGCACGTGAGGTAGAATCTTAATTATGTTGTTGTTTTTTTTTTTTTCTCCCTGTACCCAGTATCTCTACTTCATCCTAATTCTTCTTCGTTTCAACTGTGTTTAAGACTATGCCATCTGGGGGCGCCTGGGTGGCTCAGTGGGTTGAGCCTCCAACTGTGGCTAAGGTCGAGCCCCACATCAGGCTTGTTGCTGTCAGCGCAGAGCTGATTTAGGTTTAGATCCCCTGTCTCCCTCCCTCTGTGCCCTTCCCCTGCTTGCGCTCTCTCAAAAATCAATAAAAGGTTTACGATATCGCATCTACAGTGGGCATTTAATAAAGCCAATCTTATTAATTAGGGTAAACTTTATTCATAGATGACCACTTACATGATCTAATTTGAGAAGCACTAGAAAGGCCTCTGGGCCCCCAAATGAGTCGCCTTCGTGGTTTTCTGCAGCACTCGAGATTCTACATTGAGGAATTTCCTTCTCTAATGTTAGTTCTCGTCTCCTTTAAATGCAAACATCCACTAAGAGGGGCGACTTATTTTTGTCACTGCCTATTAATAACTAAGCCTAAATTTGTTGACAGTTATCGAACAGCCTGCAGGACGGCACAGGATGACAGCCCCAGCCACGCGTGGCTATTTACATGCAAACTGGTTGACAGTGAATAAAACTATAAATTCAGTCCTTCAGTCTCACAGACCGTATTTTAGCTGCTGGACAACCACCGGTGCCCCGTGACCCCCTGTTGGACAGTGCAGGTATAGACTGTCCTCGTCACTGCAGAAAGTTCTTTTGGACATGAATTTCCAGCACACTAGAACATGTCTCTTCTGCTTTTATTTAAAGAAGTTTTCACTGATGCACACCCCTTTTCAACATTTTCTGGTCTCTTAATGCCTACACCTTCGTTGAAATTTTCGGCACCTGGCCCTTTCTTGTTGTCCAGTTTTAATCTTGCCGGTTTCTAGAGACTTCATTATTTTTGCCGATGGCTGAATAACAGTCCGGCCTCCTCGTTCCTTGGCCTCTTGTTTTCCATTGTCCTCGGGCCCAGGGACACACCAGTTTCTAAAATTTTACAGTTCAGAAATCCTAGGAAGTTCAGAAAACTTGCCATCTCTACTTCTTTTCCTTCCTGATCTGATAGTCTGACCCCTATGCCACTCATCGCATTTCTCACCATCACCCAATACACACGACCGTCCTCGCTGCCCTTCCACTGCCCCCCCCCCACCTTTTACCTCCCCTATTTCAGGATAATCTGTCCTATTTTCTACTCGGATCGCTGAGCATTCCTGGAGAAAACTCACAAAACTACACATTCACCGTCTCTAGTCTCAGCTGGGCCTTCAGCACGGCTCAACAATCTCTTTGCTTGCCAAATTTGCGTGTTGACTCCCTTTCCTATGTTCCGAGACAGGTGTTCCAAACTTTTGCAAGTCCTGCCAACTTCTCTAGGCTACCCGGGTACCCCCCGATTTCAGCAATTCTTTCACACCACACAGAGAAAACAGAAGCTAAAGAGATAGATGTATGAGGAAGATGTCATCTCTATTATCTTCTCCGTCCTCTTCCTCTAGACATTTATTTATTACTTCTGTCCTTACGTCTTTTGCTTTGCCTTGGAAACATAAATGCCCCTGTTCCTTTCCCGAGTTAACTTCTCCCTCTGTGCACTGGATCCTGTTTCCTTCTATGTCCTGAAGGTCTCATCCATGATACGGTCATCTCTTTCTGCAGTATCTTACATGGTCCCTTTTGGTTCCTTGCCCTCCACATACAAACTCCATCTTCCTTATATTGAAAAAGTGGATCCCTTGTGACAGGCTAGTGTTATTAATACATTTCAAGTTAGTTATTAAAATGACCACGCTTTCCTTCTGACCCATTTTTAAGGAAGTGCTCTCCTGAACCTGTTCTCCATCCCATCCCCAGCCTTATTTCTCTATCAGTTTCTTTTGGGCCATGGAAAAACATTGAGAGTATATAGGTGGTCAGCAAAGGCCATTTCACCTGCCCTAAATTCCTAAACACGGCTTTAGTTAATTCGGTTCAGGTCACTATAAGAATGAAGTATCCTCTGGTGGACAATAAAAGGAATAGATTTCTTCCTTCCTTCCAATCGTTTTCTTTTTTCCTTCCTTTCCTTTTTTCCTTCTTTTCCTCCTTCTCTCTTCTTTTTTCTTTCTTTCTTTCTTTCTTTTCTTTCTTTCCTTCCTTCTTTCTAGGGCCTAGATTTCTGATAAAAGGAGTGAGCAATAAAGAAATCAGGGAATGGAGAGTTAGTTCAACACACCTAGGTGCAGCCTGAACTACTTACTGTACAAGGTGGTTAGCCAAGCCTGGGAAGAATGAGGGTGAG
Source organism: Herpailurus yagouaroundi (assembly GCF_014898765.1). NCBI lineage: Eukaryota > Metazoa > Chordata > Mammalia > Carnivora > Felidae > Herpailurus > Herpailurus yagouaroundi. The sequence goes on along the minus strand of NW_024420499.1, from coordinate 1,050,720 downwards.
GAGTCTCGCCTTCCATGGAAAATGAAGCAGCTTGATTGGAAGGAGGAAGGGAGAGTGAGCATTCAGAGTGGAATCAGCCTTATAATACAGGATGTAGGGGGTAGGCGCAATATAAATTTTTTTTAAAAAATAAAAATTACTACTGAAACCAAAGACCATATCAACTAATCTCTCGAAAAGAATAGCAATGAACACACTGAACTGGGGTTCTCTTTATCTTTTTGCATTTTTCTAAAAAAAAAATTACCGTTGCCTTTAAAGTCGTTAGTGTCTTTGAAGTCATAGTGCTTTTTTTTAATGTTTATTCATTTATTTTTGAGAAAGAGAAGCATGAGGGAGGGAAGGAGGGGCAGATAGAGAGGGGCAGAGTCTCAAGCAGGTTGCACGCTGTCGACGCAGAGCCCGACATAGGGCTTGATCTCACAAACCTTTCACGAACCACGAGATCATGACCTGAGCCAAGATCGAGAGTCAGAGGCTTCACCGACTGAGCCACCCAGCTGCCCCATAAGTACGTTTTAAATCCACATGTCTCTGAGTTTATCTCAGTAGTCAAAGACTTAATACTTTCAGGTACAGCTTCCTATGATCAAAGTAGGAAGACTCGCCCATTTTAAGAGGGTTACATGTATTTTACTCATGTAAGCCTCACATTTACCTCATGAGAAGGCATATTTACCCCATGCGAAGGTACAACTAATACCCGCCATTTGCAGATAGGGAAACTGAGGCACCACAAAGGGGTTAAATAATCCATTTACGCTAATTAACTGAAACCTTGGAACCTTGCAGCTCTGATTCCAGAGACTATGCTGTCCAACGGTAAACTCTCCTGTCTTCGTTATGGAATGGGCTACATACTGTAGCCCCTAGTCTTTGGATGGAACAGATTTGCATGTGAACATTAGGCTATTATTACTGACAGTGTCCATTAATCATTAATACGCTGTTTGACAAAGTAATAAGATAGGCGTGTAACATTTCATCTGGGGATTCAGCTATCAATAAAAAAAAAAACAAAAGTAAAGCAAATGAGAAAGTACTGTTAATGCTGAGGGACTGGGGGACAGGAAGCCTGAGCGAGGCTCAGGGGACTTAGATCATTTAAAAGCTGAATTAAAATCATGGATATAATGCTGTTCTGCACAGAGGCTGACTGGAAAGACTCAGGTGTCATTACAGTGAGTTGGACACATAAGGGTGTGTGGTCTGTCCTATATGTGACACCACAACACAGGCCATTCCAATTTAGTCCTTTATATACAGTTGCCTACTTGGAATTCAAACAGGAAAATTGAAATCCTGGAGGTCCGAGACTGGAAGAAGCAGAGGGTGTTAAAAATTCTTTATCATGGGGCGCCTGGGTGGCTCGATCTGTTGAGCGTCTGACTCTTGATTGTGGCTCAGGTCATGATCCCAGGGTCATGAGACCGAGCCCCACATAGGGCTCTGTGCTGAGCATGGAAACTGCTTAAGATCCTCTCTCCCCTCCCCCCTTCCCTCCCTCCCTCTGCCCTTCCCTTCTCACGTACTCTCTGTCTAAAATTAAAAAAATTAAATAAAATTATTTATCGTGTATCAGGGAGGAGTGAGGGGTTGTCTGATCCTATTTGCCATGTATTACCTTTTCACACTGGCATCAGGAGAAACAATTTAATAGTTTAGTTTACTGATCTGAGCTCAGGTGGGAAGACTGTATTCCTGTTGAGTACTTAAAATTAATGAAGGGTTTAAAAGAACATACCAAACAACCTGTATGCTTAAAGGCTTTATTTTGTGATTGATGAAAAAAAAACTACTTCCATTTTAATGACATAAAAACTGGGACTTGTGATTCCACAATAATTTATTGCTTAGAAATGGGGAGTCAAATGGGAAAACTTAGTTCTGTGCTTTCAGCTTCCCTTCCCAGACCTATCTAAATTCTACTTGGTTTTCAAGGTCTGGTTTAAACAACCACCCCACCTGGCATAAAGGTTTTGCTGACTAACCCACATACATGGCAAACTTCTTGCTCATAGTAAGTAATCAATTAATATATCTTGATTAATTGTATTGTCGTATATATGATCAATCCATATCTATCTATCTATCTATCTATCTCTCTATCGATCTATCCATCCATCATCTTAGGAATGTATGTTCCAATGGTTAAAAGTGAAAGAAGACACAGGAAGAAATAGAGTAGAATTTCTCGCACACCTTCACAAAAACTTTTAAAAACTCAAAGCATCGGCAGAACAAAGGATTTCTCTGAAATGATGTCATGTAATCTCTGTCAACATACTTTAGAGTGATTAAGAAATTATAAATCTTCTTAATAAAGTTTTTTTTGATATTTATTTATTTTTGACAAAGAGAGAGACAGAGCATGAACAGGGAGGGCAGAGAGAGGGAGACACAGAATCTGAAGCAGGCTCCAGGCTCCGAGCTGTCAGCACAGAGCCCGACGTGGGGCTCGAACCCACAGACCGCGCAATCATGACCTGAGCCGAAGTCAGACGCTCAACCGACTGAGCCACCCAAGCTCCCCAAGAAATTATAAATCTTCTTAAACTGGTTTATAGCTAAAGTTTAGAGATAGATAGATAGATAGATAGATATAAAAGAAAGAAAGAGACACCCGATTCTATTGGCCACATACATGTTTGGTGAAGATGGGTAATGATCAATGATTAGGATCAGTTCCATATTCTGGCCGTAGAATTCCCTTGTTTTTTAGCTTTTAATTAGTAACCTCAAGGGTCTACACTCATTTTGTAGTGTGAGTTGATGGTTCAGAGCGGAGCAGAACTTTTTCTTTTTTAAGTAATAATTCCCGAATGCCTTTACACCAAATAAATTTATAAACAAGTTTTATTGCTTCATTTTTATACTGTAATAGGAAATCAGAGGTTACTATTAATGAATTCCTTGAGTGATAAAATTGTGAACCTGTTCTTTTTTTTTTTTTTTTTTAATCTTAGAAAAACAGTTAAAATGAATGTAATGCTTCTGTAGGTAGATTGTTCTAGCACTCTTTGGGGGTTTGGTTAGTCACTGATTCCCAAAGGGCTAATAGCCCCATATCTTATATTATTATGTGTAATGTCAGTCTACAATAGATGCAGAGAGAAATTGATGACTATTCTTGGTGGAAGTAAAAGAAAAAGGATCTGGTATCTCTCCAACAAATTTTTTTTAAGCCAAGTTTTTAAAAAGCAGAAATGAGTTGGTTTCTCAACAGACTTATTTCCCTCGTCCTTTCATTATGCTTCTATACCAATTTTTAAAATCACTGTAAACAAATGGATAAAATTGATGACATATGGTAGAATTATAAGCCCGAAAACTACTCATGTATACGATGACCCTCTTCCCCACTTGGGAAGGTATTCTTTATTAGGATGGTTACTTATCTTTTTGAAAAATATATTTTTATTGTCGTAAAATACACATGCCATTAAAGTCACCATCTTAACCATGGTTACATGTACATTTCAGTAGTATTACATACATTCACACAGTTTTGGGACCATCACCGCCATCCATCTTTGTAACTCTTTTCATCGTGTAAAACTGAAACTCTATACCCATTGAACAAGTTCCCCTCCACCCCAATCCTTGGTTACACTTTCTGCCTGATACATTACCTCTTGCTCCACAAAATCTTAAGTTAGCACACACTCACTCATTTCATTAGTTTGAAGGTTCATTACCACCCTCTCACTGAATTATGGTCTACCTTAACTTTTTTCCTGCTTCTACTGCCAAACCTCAGCCAATCATCTCAATGTTTGGTAAGTAGATTGACAAAATTCATGATCCATGTTTATCTGTCAAATTAGTCGACTGCATGATGAAGGCGAATCCAAGGCTGGTAACCATCATGGAATTTCAGCAAGTGTTTGTTGAGGGCCTACTGTCTGCCTAACATTTCTTTGGATGTTAGAGAAGTGACACACATATTACACAGTACTTCCTTGAAGAAGTTAATAGTCCTGTTAGACCGAAGGGCAATTCCATATAATAATATAGTCCTGCAGCTTATAGTACAGACGACAGTGGCTTTCTTTCCTTCCTACCCTCAAGAGCCTCAGTTTCTACAACTATAGAATAAGAGGATTGTACCAAGTGATCTTTCTGATCTTTCTGGATCAAACTAATCTTTTTGTTACAAACAAGGATGCAGAGGGGCGCCTGGGTGGCTCAGTCGGTTAAGCGTCCGACTTTGGCTCAGGTCATGATCTCACAGTTCGTGAGTTCCAGCCCCGCCTCAGGCTCTGTGCTGACAGCTCAGAGCCTGGAGCCTGCTTCACATTCTGTGTCTCCCTCTCTCTCTGCCCCTTCCCTGCTCATGCTCTGTCTCTCTCTGTCTCAAAAATAAATAAACATTAAAAAAAAGAAGAATTTTTAAAATAAAATTAAAAAAAAAAACACAAGGATACAGAAACCACTGAGCTTAAATGCCTTACATCCCTAAGGTTACAAATCTGGAAACATAAATTATATGAATGTATAAAATGGAGAAAGGAATATGAAGAAACCTCTCACAAATTTTACCACTAAAATAAAAGTAGTGAGAATTTAATAGAATTTAATAATTTAATACATCATTACACCTAGAATCTAATGTAATAGTTAAAAACCACTGAAAACTTGAGACGATAATCCATTGCTATAAAGCAGTTTGCTACCTTTTTAACCTTAGTGTTGTACTTTGCTGTGGATAAGTACAATTTTCAGAAGAGCAGCCAAACTTGTTCCTATCTATGGTCGATACGCTGAGTCTCTTGATTCAGAGTGAAGCAAATAGAGCAAATAAAAGGACATTTATCTGTAGCCTAATACAGAATGCATGAATGAAAACACTCACATTGTTAGAATTTAAAAAGTATTCTATCCCTCCTCCCACATTTCTTTACTTTTTCATGCAAATTGAAATAATGCTTTATTCTTTCTGCCTGGGAGTCATTCTTGGATCACCTTTCTCTATTCTCAAGCTTCTCAGTTATTTTGACAAAACACTGCTCAAAACTTTCCCCCTTTTCATTCCCATTGTGATTATAGAATCTGAGGATTAGCGCCTTAAGGCTCACTTCCGACAACTCCCCAATTCCGCGTTTGAAGTCTACATGTCTCCCACACACATCACAATGCCACAAAATCGGGCTGCCCAACGTCTGGGCAAAGCAGACGTGTGGTTAATAGCAACCAGATGCTAAGGTAGCTGTCAAATGTCGAGACGTTTTATGAAGGTGGGGCTGGGAGGACGATGCAGATTGTAAAGCCAAGGAACAATACCTAAAATTCACGTGTGCTATGATTTTGTATGTGCAGTGGAGAGGGACTGCTGGTCATATAAAGGGTTATCTAGGTTGACACCCGCACACGTTGTATTGTGTTTGGTTTTGTTTGCTTGCTTTTTGTTTTTTAGGCCTCAAGGTCTGTCTCCAATGTGCCTGGCATGGTGTTTAAGGTTCCGTATGCATCATCTTCCTTTTGAATTTGAGTCTTATCTTTCCTACTGGCTTATGAACTCGCATAGGACGAAATTACGTATTATTCACTTCCCCCACAACTACCCTCTGCATACATCATTACACATTGTGGGCTCTTTCAATATATATTTGCTTAATAATTAATACATAAGAGCACACGAGCACTGTGGAGAAAGGTTTTTATAGTACAAATTTACAGTTCAATGACTTGCGTTCTCATCTTTTCAGAGCCTCGATGTTCTCCCCTGTTTAAGTAAGCCAGACTGAATGGTTTACTAAGGGCATTTCAAATGTTACAATATATGAAAATACCAGCAGGTTTGCAGTTCTGAAAATTCGCTTCAATAATAATGCTCAAGTAGTTGAGTTTTATAGCCAAGAAGACAATTGTAACTCTTCTCCAACTACTTAAGAACTCCTTAAACAATCTGAAATGAAACCTCACTTAGGATCTTGATCTTGTCCTTTCCTTTTTCACTCCAGGGCCTAAGTAGGAAATGATTCATTATTTAAAGGTTACTAAACGAGTGGAAATTTCTCTTCTTTTTGTCTTTTTTTGACAGCAAATTTAGGACATCATTGGCTACCAATAACAAATTAAATATAACCATTTTTAGGTGGTTTAAATTAAACCATCTGCAGCCACAGTCCCTCCACAAGAATTAATTAATATCTCGGTGAATATCAGGGCTGTCATTGCTTAGCTGATGATTGAGCTTCGTGATTAGAAATTGTCTTTTCCTTTAATATATTCCTAGACTGAATTGGATATGTAAGCTATTACTTTATAGAGGACTTCAAAAGAAAAGGAAATTTGTGGGCAGATATTCATCTCGAGGCCTTTAATTACATTTCATATTATCTTTTTCCCCTTGTATCAGAACCTTTCTTTTATGAGGCGTATTCAATTTACTGTATTTGTATTCAGAACTCTTTGAGTCTTTGAGAGTGACCGCAGATGGCTGGACGGAGCAAAGGAAAGGCCATTTATAGCTTGTTCATGACTTCTTTCTGTGTTCTATTTTGATTTCTAATTACTTTCTCTTGAAAATGATATCAAGCTCCTTTATCACCATCTTCAATGAATCTAAAGTTATACCCTTTGTGTTGGCATAAAATAATTTCAAAGGAACTATTCAAACTTGGGTCCTCAGCCGGATTTTAACCTGTGGCATTCAAGCCTACTCTAGATCTAGCTGAATAGTCGTGTAGATTTCTATCACCATCATCACTTTTAAGGATATTTTTTTGAAACTTAACTACACGTGACATTGTAAAAACATGGCAGAGAATATAGCAGTTATTCTTAGAATCACAGAACTGGCAAGCCAGTATTTAATGAACATTTTTCGTGTGATGTGGTTCCTACCATAGAGGAACTTACATTTCTTTCAGCAAGATAAAATAGATACATGCACCATCAGATGTTCTTTGGATAGCTGAAAATATGATATGGATCTCTGGAGATAGGTGAAGCTTGGAGGTAAAAGAATTTGGACCAATCCATACTCTTCTGGCGTAGCTGAATTTCAGAACTTTCCAAGGGAAAGAAGGTTGTAGAGAGGGAAGAACAGAGGTCCAAACAGTAAGCATTGATTATGCAAAGCTTTGGGGAATATCTAAGCATCATATTTTTCTCAGAATCTTCAAAATGAAACACGCAGGCTTTCTCTCCCAACTGTATACGTTATCACATTCAATTATTGTTAAGGTTCTGCTCTGTGCAAGACATTTGACTGAATAGTCCAAGGTCTCCCAGAAGAGGAAACAATATATAACTTGTGATCTCCAGGAAGCTGGAGTCCAGTTGGGGAGCCAATATATGAGTGCCACATAAAGGATTTGGTCTCCCCCCCCCCCCAAAAAAAAGGTTTCTGTTAAATTAAACTTAGAGAACTTTCCAGGAATAGATATAGAAACGTTTTTGCCCCGAAGCTCAAAGAAGGAATATGGATTTGGATCAATTCTCTCAGGTGCCTTGTTCACTATCACCTGAACTTATAGTGACCAAATCTCTTTTTTGCTGACTCAGAAATTTCCAGATGGATAGCATTTTTGTAGAAAACAGAAACAAAACCAAAAACATCTCCCCGAGTCTGGCGTCCTTCATGCTCAATCTTGTTACTAGTAAGTAAGTAGATATCTGAATTACACATTGACTTATAGTACTAGTACGTAAATGATTCGCTGTGGATTAAACTCTCAGATAAAATCAGTTGTCTATCAAATGACTACTAATTCTCAATACCAAAAGAGTCATACATTTTTATTAGATAATTTACAGAACTTAATATTTTTAGGAACATTAGCAAAGTAATTCACAATTCCAAAATACAAGGAGGACATTATGAAAACATTAACAAGTTGGGTACTAAGAATTTTAATAAAGCAATGGAACTAAAGTATACTTATTGCTTGTGTTTCAAAGATAAATGAATACAGGCTTAAAAAGGGGCCCCTAACTTGTTCCAGGTCACTCAGCTAATTATTGGCAAAGCTTACAAGGAGAACCCAAATCTCTTAAACCTCAAATGAGGTTCTTTTCCACCATGGTCTTCTTGAAGGCTATGTGGCACATGAAATGAAAGCCTTTAAAAATTTGACATCATACTGTCCTTGAGACTCACGTCATGCTTAGTAAATCTAGAATAAACAGAAAGTGAATTCACACTGTTGGTCTCAATAACCAGAAAGTTCGTAGTACAAGTGTGTGAATATTTTCAAGGTTGTGATTTTCATTCTTACTGACATAGATAAGAGATCCCGTGTGTGATATATTATATATATATATATATATATATGTATATATATATATATATGTGTGTGTATATATATATGTATATATATATTCAGAATGAGAGAAAGAGAATCATGGAAAAGACAAGAGTATTTTCTGCAGTTTAAATTAGATAACTGACCAGTTGACAGGCCGTGTGCATTTATTTATGGTAGCATTTTTATTTTTTAATTTGTTAAAGCAACTGAAGTCTGAAACAGCTCAAGGCTGGATGATTCCCTTCTATAAATTACGTCTCTTGAAATGTACAAATGCAAGCATGAGTCACTAGCTACAGAATTCCAGCTTTAATCCATTATGTCATTTTTATAAGGAAACAAACCGGTGACCTTCACGTGGTGTTAAGGACAATGAATCTGTGAATTACAGACTATGGGAAAGATGTGATCATAACACGAACAGTCCAATGAGTTCGATGCTATGATCTAAAAGGGAAAAAAAAAATAAAGTACATTTTGAAGGCAAACTGAAACATTCACATACCTTAGAAGCAAATGTCAAATAGTTAACTTTCAGTTAGATGTGCATGGGCAGAAACGGTAACCAGAAAGAAAATGCACAGCCCAAGCAAATCTGCAATGTAGGTTTTGTGGAGTGGTTTCAATTTTCTATTGATTCATCGGAACTTTTCAACTATAGGGTTACTGAAATTGTTATTTATACGTACCATTCCATTTAGTAAATACAGTGCAAAATCTCTGAGGCAGGAGGTGGTTCAGGGAAGTCACGGATACCTCTTGTAAAAAGGGGGAAAGGGAAAGGAATTAAATATTGAGCCCCACTCTATCCTAGTCAATGCATTTGACAAAGTACATACATTCCCTCATGTAATTTGCACGACAACCGTAATAAACAGGAAATGGAGACACAGAGAATTTAAGTCACATGCCCAAGCGCATAGCCCATCTACGTAGAGCCAGGCATCAAGCCAAGCCTGTCTCACTACAGAGGTTATGGATACTTTTTCCATGGCACCCTGATTAGCAGCCTGAAGTTTTTAAAATACGCCAAATGTTCATGCCCAAAATGTACTGTCACTATAACATTTACTTAGTCACTGGCAATGTCCTTAAAGGACTACATAAACAGAAAACAAGTCAGGAGACATCAGTCATATGTAACTTCTACAAATCAAGGATGCGTGTATTCTCAAAGATGTCAGTTCATTTTTAAAGCTGAGGGAATTATTATTTACTAATAGGATTAAAGGTGGAAAAAGCGTGCAAAACATTATCTAATAATAGTAATTGGCAATGAAATAGAAAAATGGTAGAAATGAATCATAATACTTTTTTAAAAAATACCTGACACAGTTTATGTAATCAGAGGTCTTTGTGATTAAGAGCATTTAGAGTATGTAAAAGTAAAAAAAAAAAAAATTTGTTTTGAAGATGGTGTTTAAGATTAGATGAGGAGTTTTATTTTATTTTTTTCAATGTTTATTTATTTATTTTCAGAAAGAGCTTGAGCAGGGGAATGGCAGAGAGACAGGGAGGGAGACAGAGAATCCCAAGCAGGCTCCGCACTGCCAGCATGGGGCCCGATGCAGGGCTCGAACCCACGAACTGTGAAATTGTGACCTGAGCCAAAGGCAAGAGTCGGACGCTTAACCGACTGAGCCACCACCCAAGGCACCCCTTAAAGAGCAATTTAAATAAGTTTTAGAGTCTGAGTGTTCTCATCTTATGAGGGTAACAATTTGTCCCTTGCAAGATTGTTCTAAGGATGTGATGCATAACGTATACACAGAAGCTAGCGCATGATAAGCTTAAAATAAACAAGAAAAAAAAAAAGACCAGACAGATTTACCTTAAGTTCCCCCAAATCACATTTACTAGGGGGAAAAGGCAGTCATAATAACACAGGAAACATTTTGAGTACGTATGCCATGAAATTCCATTCTGCTCTTATAGCTTCATAACATAATAAATGCTTCTATTTTAATCTAATTTCGTATATGATAGTTATATTTTCTCATCATTTAACAAGCTCAACTTTATTTTTTTTATTTTTTTAATGTTTATTTTTTAGTCAGAGAGAGAGAGAAAGAGAGAGAGAGAGACAGAGCGTGAGCAGGGGAGGGGCAGAGAGAGAGGGAGACACAGAATCCGAAACAGGCTCCAGGCTCTGAGCTGTCAGCACAAAGCCTGATGCGGGGCTCGAACTCATAGACTGTGAGATCACGACCTGAGCTGAAGTCAGACGCTTAGCCGAATGAGCCACCCAGGTGTCCCAACAAGCTCAACTTTAAACATGGCATCTGCATTTTATTTATTTATTTTATTTTATTATTATTATTATTTTTTTTTTTTTTACATTTACATCCAAATTAGTTAGCATATAGTGCAACAATGATTTCAGGGGTGGATTCCTTAATGCTCCTTACCCATTTAGCCCATCCCCTCTCCCATAGCCCCTCCAGTAACCCTCAGTTTGTTCTCCATATTTAGGAGTCTCTTCTGTTTTGTCCCCCTCCCTGTTTTTGTATTATTTTTGTTTCCCTTCCCTTATGTTCATCTGTTTTGTCTCTTAAAGTCCTCATACGAGTGAAGTCATATGATATTTGTCTTTCTCTGACTAATTTCGCTTAGCATAATACCCTCCAGTTCCATCCACATAGTTGCAAATGGCAAGATTTCATTCTTTTTGATTGCCGAGTAATACTACATTGTATATATATACCACACCTTCATTATCCATTTATCCATCGATGGACATGTGGGCTCCTTCCATACTTTGGCTGTTGCTGATAGTGCTGCTGTAAACATGGGGGTGCATGTGCCCCTTCGAAACAGCACCCCTGTATGCCGCGGATAAATGCCTCGTAGTGTAATTGCTGGGTCATAGGGTAGTTCTCTTTGTAGTTTTTTGAGGAACCTCCATACTGTTTCCCAGAGTGGCTGCACCAGCTTGCATTCCCACCAACAGTGTTTTCTTTTGGTATACTGATAATATATTTTGTACTGAGTTTTTCCTGCAACTTTTACAGTGAAGCTGATCGTGCCAAGTTGAGTAAATATTGTGACTAAATGGTTTTGAATAAAAACAAAGCATACCAAACAAATCCACCAGTGATCTGAGAATATTTTAAGAACGAGTTTTCAATATTACTCAGAGCAAAAGCCTATAGAGTATTCAGAACCTGTCATTAGTTTTTAGCTGAACTCTGAATTTGTTAGCTTTAAGGAAACTGGAAAGAAAATCGCTGGCTGTATATATGCCACGACAAGTTAAACAAAAAGGGAGCTGTGAGGAAGACATAAACTTGCACAACAAACTACAAAACCAACCCCTCCCCAAAATAACCTGTAATGAATATCAACTGTGAAAAGAGGAATTTAAAATAAAGTTTCAAACACAGCTTTTGCCCATAATAAAGAAGGCATAGAGTTTCTTCTACTTGGTCCTTTTTTGGATGCTTACGGACTTGGCACGTTCCTCACCAGAGAAGTCACTGGAACGTATGGTTTCGTATTAAGATCAATGACTGAAAAGACTCATCTCAAATAGAAAAGTTTGCATCATTCTGATTATACATAAACACTTAATATTTGCTGATGTGAGATAGAGGCCATATAAAAATTGACCTTTGGGTGTATCTTATTCAATTAAAAAAGATTTCAGGGGCGCCTGGGTGGCGCAGTCGGTTAAGCGTCCGACTTCAGCCAGGTCACGATCTCGCGGTCGGTGAGTTCGAGCCCCGCGTCAGGCTCTGGGCTGATGGCTCGGAGCCTGGAGCTTGTTTCCGATTCTGTGTCTCCCTCTCTCTCTGCCCCTCCCCCGTTCA
>NW_024420499.1:957944-1038556 GCF_014898765.1 Herpailurus yagouaroundi | reverse complement strand
TTTTTTTTTTTTAATGTTCTGCCCCAGCTTCGGCATCACTACAAAATACATACAACTTTCAGAGCTTCGGGTATTGACGTTATTGTTACTTTTTAATTTTTATTTATATAGAGCGTGAGCAGGGGGAGGGGCAGAGACAGAGAGAGAGAGAGAGAGAATCCCAAGTCGACTCCATGCCGTTAGCACAGAGGCCAACGCAGGGCTCCACCTCAGGAACCTGAGATGACCTGAGCTGAAACCAAGAGTCAGTCGCTTAACTGACTACAACACCCAGGCGCCCTGCATTATTATGTTTTAATTAAAACCTGGCCTTTCCTGATTCTCGATGTATATGTGTTTACACAATTATCATGTGAAATTAATGCAGTTCCCCATGTATTTTTAACAATATTATCAATCTTTCAAAGTTATTTTAAGATCTGATGTTTTTATTGGTAGTAATGGATTCAATCCCAAATCTTTTTTAACAGTTTTATTGAGATATAATTCGGATACGATGCAATTCACCCACTTTAAAGTATACAGTTCGATGGTTTCTAGGTTGAGAACTTTTTCATGATCCTCAAAAGGATCCTTTCTTTGTGTATAGACTTGCTTATTCTGGAACCCACAAACCTTTGACATATGTACTTGCTGGGAATGTCGGACAGGTTGTTTTATATTAAGAAGAGTTGGCAGGGGCGCCTGGGTGGCTCAGTCGGTTAAAGCGTCCGACTTCAGCTAAGGTCAGGATCTCGCGGTCCGTGAGTTTGAGCCCCGCCTCGGGCTCTGGGCTGATGGCTCAGAGCCTGGAGCCTGCTTCCGATTCTGTGTCTCCCTCTCTCTCTGCCCCTGCCCCGTTCACGCTCTGTCTCTCTCTGTCTCGAAAATAAATAAAACGTTAAAAAAAAAATTAAAAAAAAAAAAAGAAGAGTTGGCAAATAAAACAAAAGAAAATTTGTGGTTAGATTCAGGCAATACACTCTTGATTTATCTGGCTCAATCCTTAACTTTTTTAAACTTCTGAATGTAATAAAATTTTGCGTCTGGGATTGTATCACCTTCATTTTTGTCTCAAGTTTTATGTTAGGACCACAAAATCAATAAAAAGGGAGGCATCCTTAAAGTACTTCTGTTCAAAATTAATTGATTTCAGAAAAACCTTAGTTTCACACTCAGGAATATTGCATTTCTCCCTTTCTTTCATTTTTGCACCCAATCAACACCGGCCAAACTTGACTATCCTTTACAGAAAGGAGGCATTTACATCAGAAAACTTTTGAGTATGTGCTATTTGCAGTTGAATGCCTCGGCCTCTGGTTGTTAGGGGGTTTTTTGGTTCCCCCCCCCCCCAATCTCTAATATGGAACACACCTCCTTAAAATTACACCTATTCAGAGCATTTTTGTGAACTAAAACTGCCTTTCATTCTGCTAGGCTTCGCATTATTCTTTTATAATAGCCGCGTAGCGTAACACATCACTAGGAACTTCCAATTCGTATACACGTTAGCTGCCAACCTCAAAAAGCCACTTTAATCACATAAAACCTGCCGCCTTCTACCCAAAATATGATATCTATTATTTAACATACTTCCCATTTGCAGCGATCAGTCTCGTAATGTCTAGTAACATATATAAATAGATCCTATTAACATGCCCAAATTCATGTTTTAATCTTCTTTTTCTGAAGCGTATATGCTCTATACACAATAGAAAATAATTTGTTATTGTTACTTGTACTAATGAGGATGCGATTGGTAATGTGCTATTTTGTACTGGAAAACTTTGTCCAGTGGTTTTGTCTTTTGAAATTGCTCCTTTGGTTTGCCATGTTCACTTGAACTTGTGATTCACTGTTCCGAGTATCACCAATGGTCCACTCCAGTGCTCTCTTGGACACCACACAGAAAGCTTTAAAGGCAGTATTACGTTAGATAAAGAAGGTGGTATTAGAATATCCAGTGAACTTGAAGAGAAAGTTAAGAAAATGTGAGTGAATAAATCAACAGGATAAGGCAAGGGGATATGCTTTAAATAGTCTATAGACAAGACTCAGTGAAAGAAAAGAATGTTTTGAACAAAGGACAGAAGAAATAGAAAAGAAGAGCATACCTTATGGTTCCATTGATAGGAACTTCTAGAATGGGCAAAAATAATCTAAAGTGATAGAAGTAAGGAAATGGTCACTCTGAGTCAGTGGGGGGTGACTACAAAGGAACAGAAAGATAGAGCCATTCGGTATCTTCATTGGCACGGGGATTGCGCAGGTGTGTATTTTCTTCCTCAAAACTGGTCAAACTCCATATGTAAAATATGTACATGTTATTATATGTAATTTATACTTCATTAGAGTAAACTGTGTAGAAGTCAAAGCACTCAGTAAAGGGTAACCATTGTGTTTGAATGGGATCAGATTTTAATCCCGAATGAAAGATGACCTCCTTCTTTTTAAATACGAAATATCTGCATCATTCCAAAGAGGTACATTACACTCTTTTGTAATGTATTCCTGCTTCTCAGGATTGAGTACTGCCATTTTTTTTTTAATTTTTTTTTTTAACGTTTATTTATGTTTGGGACAGAGAGAGACAGAGCATGAACGGGGGAGGGGCAGAGAGAGAGGGAGACACAGAATCGGAAACAGGCTCCAGGCTCCGAGCCATCAGCCCAGAGCCCTACGCGGGGCTCGAACTCACGAACCGCGAGATCGCGAGATGGTGACCTGAGCTGAAGTCGGACGCTTAACGACTGAGCCACCCAGGCAACCCAGAGTACTGCCATTTTAATGATGACGCTTAGCCACAGTAAGATAGGCATTTCTTTAATAGACATTCTACTTTAAATGCCTGTTTTTTTCCCTGTGATTTCAACCGAGGAGAAATAAAGCAGCAAACTTATCCATTAAATCTTCGCAGGATTCGTATGACTTTGAAAGCGCGATTTTGAATTGAAACGACTGTTTCATAATACTCTTTCTGCGGGTAGGCTGAAACCAAAATAACACTAATTTTTGTAGGAAAAGGAAGATAAAATCTGCCTCGGACAATCACAAAATTCCCCTTCATACCACTTTATAAGTCAGTTATAAATAGCATCAGAAGTAATAGGGTTGCACATGAGAAATTGAAAGATAGCGCACGCACTATTTTTGGAGGAGCCATTGTGTCGTGTTTGGATCAGTATGTAGAGCTAGGTTGTGGCTAGGGGCGTCTTTCCTTTTTCTCTGGAGTCGGCAGCCTACAAAGGAGAAAACTTTATCAAAGTCATGTGGGAATTTTATTTTTATTTTTATTTTTTATTTAAATTCAAGTTAACATACAGTGTTGCCACGGCTTCAGGAGTACAACCCAGTGATTCATCCCTTGTATATGACACCCACTGCTCATCCCAAAAAGTGTCCTCCTTGATGTCCATCAGCCATTTAACCCAACTGCCCACCCACCACCCCTCCAGCAACCCTCGGTTTGTTCTCTGTCTTTAAGAGTCTCTTCCGGTTGGCCTCGCTCTCTGTTTTGATCTTATTTTTCCTTCCCTTCCCCTACGTTCATCTGTTTGGTTTCTTAAATTCCACATACGAGTGAAATCGCATATCTGCCTTTCTCTGACCGACTTATTTCGCTTAGCATAGTACTCTCTAGTTCCATCCATGTTGCTGCAAATGGCAAGATTTCATTCTTTTTCATTGCTGAGTAGTATTCCATTGTGTATATGCCACATTGTTTTTATCCATTTGTCCATCGATGGACATTTGGGTTGTTTCCATAATTTGGCTATTGTTGATAGTGCTGCTCTACACGTCATGTGGGAATTTTAAAGACAACAGTTGAGTAAGGTAAAAAGAAACTTGAAATGACAGAATGCTGATGACAAAATATATCTCAGATTTATGTATAAATAACCGAAAGAAAAAGACTGAAGAGTGTGTGACAGATATAAAATCTGAATGTAAAGAATGCCATCAGTGTGGAGCAGAGGCAGATCAAGTGGGATTAAAGAGAGAGACAGAAATGGGGGGGAAAAGTTAATTTTGCCTAGGGTATTCCAGACTTTTTCAAAATTAATTAAAATTTTAGAAATGTACACGAAAATGTTGCAAACACCAGAAAAAGTATGTTTTTCAGTTGATAGGTCTGGAAGTAATTTTTTAAACTGTGAGATCGATTGTTTTTATGGAGGAGCAGAAATGCTTCATTATATCTCATTTCTCCCCCCCAAGGGAGTGTGGAAACCCGCAATAAATAAATCCTGTGTGAATAGGTAAAATTAAGTGGGAGCTACAGCAGTAGAACAGGTCATTACCATGTACTGAAATGATTTCAGGCTTTGCCGCAATTCTATGTTTCATTTTTACCATACAGACTAATAACTTGGCAATCGACTTCTTCAGCATGCAAGGAGTCTCATCATGGCTCAAAAATTACTAATTTTGTACTTCTGGGTCTGGAAATGTGCTAGGCAGAACCAGGTTTACATCCCTTTTCATGAAGAAATTATTTTTATTTACTGTAGATCCCCTACCATTTCACGAAAACACATGTTTAAGGTGATCATGTGTTCTCACATATTTATTTCATAAATCTTTGTATTATTTAGAGCTGTAAAACAGACAAGAACATTCTAGTGCAAATTTATAATATTAAATGTATTTTCCTGACATTTAGATTAAGATGGCAAAGCTTTTACCCATGTTGCTTTTCATTAATTTGAAGTCAGAACTACTCTTTATTTACTGTCATAAGGAATGAAAAATATAACAATTTGTTGGCATAGTCCATTGTCTCTTGAATGATTAAGAGGGTAGTCACATTAAATTATTTAAATTGTAGATTTAAATTTATTGCATTAATATTTTATACTATGCTTCAAATCTGTTACTTTATATTGATAAGTTTATGAGCTAATAAATTATTTTAATGTCTTCAAATAATACGATATTAATATTGCATATGTATTTTTTACAACTCTAGTCGTCTTTTCATTATTTGATTTTATTTACTTGAATGAATGGAAGAATTAGTTTTGTAGGGGAGGAAAACCTTTTCCTCTACACTGTTGGGTTCTGTTCTTGAGACCTGCAAACTAAAATGACAAGTGAGAGAATAACAGGAGAAAAAGTTTTGTTTCATATACATATGAAGCCAACAAAAAAAGCAACTGGCTTGTTTACCAGTAAAGTTAAGGACTTATATACTTAACTTGGTAGGAAAAAGGAGAAGTGAAGAACAACTTCTCTAGGAAAAGCAAATAGGTTTCTTTAGTAAAAACAAGTGGGTTTTTTAGGAGAACAGATGGGAGAGAAGTTTGTGATAATGTTTGTCTATACAGGTACCAGTGGTCTTTCCATCTACCACAGAGCTATACAATTTTGCGGAGAGGGTATTCATGGTAGCCTCATTAACCCAGACATTACAGCTTTTAGTCAGATAAAGGAAACACAGGAGGCTTTTTTTTTTTTCCTGCAATATGGTTACAGCAAATTTATCTGTCCTGCAAAAATGTAGCTGGCTAATATCTGTATTAATTTTGTTTTCAAATCTCAAAATAAACACTGTCAACCGATAGGTGCCAAATAATTGATACTGAAATGGCGATTTTTCAAATGTCATTTCCCCTCCCAGCTTCTAGTATCGTTTTTCATACCTATGGGTAAAATACCATTTAATTAATCCTCGTCTGTAATTACTTCCCGGGAAATAATGTTTTAACTTAATATTTGAATCATGATTTTGCTGGTTCATGTATAATACTTCACTGATATTTAATTTTCTCTGTTATCTGCTACACTAATGGTTGGGGCTTTTTAAAATTAACTTTATATAAATGAAACAGTCTTCTGGTGCCTTATGGGTATCAGCCTCATTACTTTTCAGTTATGCTTTATACATGGATAGTATACATAGCTATTGTAAATAACACTTTACTCCCAGAGTTCTCATTGCATTTTTCTAAACGTTTGTTTTCAGGGATATCAACCAATATCCATGAGCATCTATAGGCCAACCATCGCCATCCTTCAAAAGTAATTGTAAGTATACCCATAAACATGCTACAGCACTCTCATTTTGCAGTAATATTCAACCATTATAGTTAGGAGATTCTGCTTATTTTGGTAATGTAGACCTACCTCTGAACTAGTAAACATTTTCCACGAATGATTTCCCATATTTGAAAAAGAATATTATTTCATTGGTAAATAACATTTTAATGCAGCTTTAAAAAAAAAAAAAAAACTCAGCCCGTTCAATTACCAAATAATGTGTTAAACGGACACCCTTGCCAAAATGTTTAATCAGCACCCTGACTTTATACTAAATAAATATCAAGTAAGATAACATAAATAAGAACAACTAGGTTAGTCAAGACAAACTGTGAACTTTAATTTTTCTCCTTCAGAAACAAACTCACATCTGAGATTAGGCCATAGAAAATACAGCTATTATTTTCCTATGATAAACTTTTGAAGATATTCTTGATGGATGGACCCAAAAATCTCAGGAGGAGTATGAGGGGAGACGGAGAATTTTGTTTCTTCTTTTTTTAAATTTTTTTAAAGTTTATGTATTTTTGAGAGAGAGAACGGGAGTGGGGGAGGGCAGAGACAGAGGGAGACACAGAATCCGAAGCAGGCTCCAGGCTCTGAGCTGTCAGCACAGAGCCCGACGCGGGGCTCGAACCTACGAACCGTAAGATCATGACCTGAGCCGAAGTTAGACGCTTAACCGACTGAGCCTCCCAGGCGCCCCTGAGAATTTTGTTTCTTAAAAAGGAGTATCAGGGGGTTCCTAGGTGGCTCAGTCGGTATTCTCTAGGTTTCTTAAGCATGTTATTACAATTTAGGCAAAGTAGGTCAGAATTAGATCCCTTATTTTAAGCTCTAGACTGCACAGGGAATCCTCAATTAAATTTATGATTCTTCTAGGGGTGCCTAGGTGGCTCAATCAGTTAAGCATCTGACTCTTGATCCGTGTCCTAGGTCATGATCTGCAAGGTTTGTGAGTTCGAGTCCCCCATCAGGTTCTGTGCTAACGGTTCAGAGCCTGCTTGGAATTCTCTCTCTCCTTCTCTGTCTCTGCCCCTACCCTGCTTGTGCTCTCTTTCTCTCAAAATAAATAAATAAATTTTAAAAAATTAAAATAAATTTCTGATTGTTCTCAAAGTCATCCACATATATTTAATTCCGCACAATGTTTTTAGAATGATAGTGTTGGAGGAAGAACTGATAATGATCGTAGAGGTTAACTTGCTTTTACAGTAAAATGTTAACAGACTCTTTCAGTATAAAATTAATATATACCCATTACATAAAAATTAAATAAAAGAAGAAAACAGTGATTTTACATCAAAGTAGTTGCATCAAAATGGCTGCATTAAAATGTACCATAGTCAGAATGGTCAATATCAAATTGTCCTGCTTTGTGATTTGATGACTCACCATTTAACATGATGACAAAGGTTCCACTGCCTTTGTTTAAGATGTATTGAAGAAACTCTTGGTGCTATATAGCCAGGTTTCCATAAAAGAAACATGAAATTCAAAAAGCGTAAGACGTAAAATCTTAAAGAGCCCCAGCAGCTGTCCTGAGAGTGCACACAAGAAGTCACTCAGTGTACTTTTGTGAAAATCCAAGTTTTCCCACAGATGTTTTCACTACGTTGGTGAAACAGGCTAACGTGGACAGGCAGGTAAGTTTACACTCTCAAGCTTCAAACCGTGTTCACTCACACAAGGCCACCTCGTCTCTATCAACGGCAACAGAAGCCCTACGGGGTGGTAAAGACCAAGGTCAGCCTTAGTAGAATATGACGTAAGCCAGTTTCACCTGCAGTACGCCCCTTTGGACACACGCCTGTTGACACCTTGTTCTTACCCAGCTGTTAACTGGAAGAGAGATTTGATATACAAATTCATGCCAGAGTGGCAATATCTAACAAGTCCTACCCCATCCAGAGAGGGGCACATTTTAACATCGAAAATGGGACTCCAACAAATCCCTTGATTGGCTAAAAGAGAAAATACACCCCAAATGTCATCACGTTGGTATATAAGCTTGTTGCCTACTTCGCTTCTCCAAAAGGCTGGCCTCCTCAGGGCATATTAGTGACACGAAAAATAGATATGCAACCTACTTAATATAAAACCTTAGACTCTGGTTATTTATGGTAAAGAATTTTGTTATTGTCACTAAATATGTTCATTCTCACTGTATGTAGAAGAGTACTAAAAGTTTTGTGATAATGTACATACATCCACAACTTGATATTCTTTGAGGTTTTGATATGGGGGTCCCTGGTGATTTCTAGCTATTTTAAGCTATATGAGATTCCACCGATTTTTGAAAATAAAAGGCAATTGACCTGATTGGTCTCCAGCTATCACTCAAACTTAGTAACACCTACTCTGAAGCCTTACTTAATGCTACCTATGGGCTACTATGAGATATATATATATATATAGTTATTATATATATATCATATATAGTTATTATATATCATATATATCACAGTGAAGGTAATATGTATCAGATATATATATGTCTGATATGTATGATACATATATATGTCTGATATAATATGTATCAGATATATATATATGATGTATCAGATATATACATGTCATATATATATATATGTATCAGATATATATATCAGATATATATCACAGTGAAGATAATAATTTAGGAAATGTGTTCAATGTCTCCTGCGAAAAATAATCAGTTGGACACTGTGCTCCCTCCTGAGCTGTATAAGGTTTGTAATATTAGTAAGTATTAAAGGTAAATATTATCTTTTTTTCTGTAAAACCATATCACCATTTAAAGTTTCTTCACAGAAAGTGAAGAAATGATGTACATACATTCCTTCTACAATGTCACGACGGATCTATACTTGTCCCTTTCTTGACATCTATATTAACACCTATACTTAAGAATGAAATTCACACCTACGTGAACACCTATATTTAAGAATTGTATCTTTCAAACTTTTGACTAGGTGACTCTGTGTTGTGATAAATAAATACAAGTTCACATAACGGAAGGATTTTTTTGCAGTGTAAGTTCTCTGATATATAACTGAGTATTATTATAAAGTTGTTTTGGTTACCAAATGACTTAAAGGAAGACATAAGTAGACGCTAACAAAAATCAGCTATTACCTACGTACATCTTATTGTTCTTCAGCTCTTCATTTGGTTAAAGGAAATGAAACATAATCAAAACTCATGAAAGGGTACAGAATTGAGTATTAAAATGTTGTGTGTTCCATGAGTAGAATATGCCTTTTATACCACCTACAGGAACCAACATGGTGTCTTGTACATAATATGCATTTAATGATATATTCAATAATTAGTGCAATAGTAACTATTGAACTAGTAGTGATAAAATAATAGCACCTTGGGAATAGATACTCAGTCAGGCATGCCTTTCAGTAGTGAATATATATACATATTTAGAGCATAAGAAAACCTAAACCTTTATAAGATAATTCCACATTCCTCACAATTTTTACTTGTACTAATATTCCAAAAATTGAAGTAGTCTTTTATAATAATCAATAGAACTAAAAAACATGGCTTTAACTGAGTGAAGAAATATTTATTGATTTCAATAATCCAATTGAGCCAACTGATAACTTGAAAAACTACATACCACACATATTTTTCACTCTGACTAGTCTGCACCCAAAGCCAACAAGGCTGGCAACGTGGTTCAGAATGTGCCCGTGCTAAAATGTTCCAACTTCTCAAAATAAGCAAAAATCACTTTATTTTGGAAAGCTCAGCAGCCTAGCAGTTTCAAGGTACAGTTGCATGGCCATTCACACTAGATCATAGCAGCGAAATAATTTTATATGTACATTTTCTGATTTTGAACATACACCTTTCAAAGCTATGCTTGTACTTCTAAATTTTGCATTTTCAAAACATTCATATCTCCCGAAATATCAAATATGGGTGTAACTTTCTTTTAAACATGGGCGTAACTTAAGGAACTGCAACAATTAAATTAATACATGTGGTATAAGAGGCCGTCGGGATCAAGGAGTTTATGACGTAGAGAATGTTGATTTCGTATTTATTAGTCTTAAGTACATATTGCTATCATTTTAGAAATGGCACATATTACCTTCCCAAAAGGTACAGATATTTTAATGAGGCAGAAGTTGTTACGCGTTGTATGAAATGCACATGTGCATATTTGCATCATGTTTCTATCACATTTTACTCTCGTTTAAAAATTAAACCTATGACCCAGACAAATAACACATGGTATATGAGAGCTTGCTAACAGTCGCTTTCTGAAATATTCTCTCTTCGTACCTCTAGGCATCATTGTTCATTTAGCTTTCTCAAAACTAAGTATCTTCATTTGTATCTTTAGAGACAAATAAAAACTGATAGTAAGCTTATACAAAGATACTAATAAAATGTGAAAAGCGAATCACGTATTTGTGGTATGTTCGTTAAAACTCTATTATATCAATTAAAATCTCTATGTAATTAATTGTCTTTCCATGGAGTGTTCGTATTGACTTCATAGGGTTTTGATTATATGAGAATATACTCTCCACGTGTTGCAAGGTTCTTAACATCATTGCCAATGACACTGTCATCTAGACGGTTGGGTTGGGCAAGAAACTGTCAGTCATCCTTGAACATCTTCCTGTCCTTTATGCCCCATAACCAATTTCATCACCAACTCCTGGCAACTTTAGCTTCTGAATATCTTCACTCCATTTCTAGCATCCTTATACTGGGTTTGGTTTGTCCATCACTTTCTTGTCTGAGTACAGGAACACCCTTCGAAATGATTGCCCCAATTACACATTTGCACTCCCAAATCCCATCCTCCCTATTCTTAGTGCTCTCAGAATAAATACCAAAATCTTTGTTATGGGTTGTAAGAGAACCTAATCTGACCCCTGTCGACATCTTCAGTGCCATAGTTTACCCTCTTCCCTCACCTCCCTCATGAATGCTTCGGCTACAACTGTCTACTTTCAGTTCCTTGAACACATCATGCTCTCGCCTCTGTTGTGAATCGTTCCTTGCATTTCCCACCTCTCCTAACGCTCACACCACCATCATAGCACTTACTGCGGTTTATACGTTTATGTTTATACATTATATTAAGTTTGTCCATTTATGCTTGTGCTTAGAGATCCCTATCTCCTCCACTAGATGTGAACGTCAGGAGATGAAGGGCAGGATTTGCTTTGGCTGAAGGTTGTAATTTTCAGCATCCGGCACAGTGCCTAGCATATGATTCAGTAAATAGTCATTGACTGAATAACTCAATGAACACATAGGTATTTGTTCAAAAGTCATTCGTGTAACTTCTTGGAAGTAGTTGATCTGTGGTTGCTTAATTGTGCAGGCTATTTTTCTACTCGCCGCCCCCTACTGGTAGCTATATATATATTGCAGCCTAGTGAAAAATTTTAGAGGCCTCAGGTACTAAGACCTTAACATAGGGTTGCAGATGGGAGCTATCAATTAACTGTGACAGCAGTAAACGTATCACCATGTCTTCAAATGTGACATTAACTCTACCAGCAATTCACATATAAAAAGACATCAGATAACCAAATCCTATCACTGCTATGCATTATTAAATAAGCAAGTTCAGGGGTGCCTGGGTGGCTCAGTCGGTCAAGCGGCCGACTTCGGCTCAGGTCATGATCTCAGGGTCCGTGAGTTCGAGCCCCGCGTCGGGCTCTGTGCTGACCGCTCAGAGCCTGGAGCCTGTTTCAGATTCTGTGTCTCCCTCTCTCTGACCCTCCCCCGTTCATGCTCTGTCTCTCTCTGTCTCAAAAATAAATAAACATTAAATAAGCGAGTTCAAATTTGTGACAAATTAATTCTGCATAACCTATAAAGTATTAAAAACTAGTGCTAATGGGGCTCACCTTTTACGTTAAAAAAATGGAATATATATATATATTGATTGTAGTATGAAGGTATCATTCAATATATGAATATATGTGAATATGATTGAAATGTGATGCTGCTAGACGAACACGTTGATAAATGATATGATTCTGAGTTTATATTTCCTCCTGGCCAACTAAGATTTCTTATTCCTGCTTTAATTTCACATTGTATTTTATTTTTATTCCACTAAATTACACTTAGCTATTATGCAGTGAACCAAATTTGTCTTCGATTGCATATATCTCCCGTAACTCATACATTTTACTACCCTAGTCATGTTTCCATTTTTTTCGTCTGTTAAAATATTGACAAACAATTTTAAGACGGCACGATGAGTGCCGGAGCAATGTTTCTCAAGCCTTATTGTGGATGTAATCATCTGGGGATCCTGTTAAGCTGCAGATTCTGCTTAAGTAGGTCCGGAAAGGAGCCAGAGTTTGCGTGTCTAACAAGCTCCCAGGTGACGATATCGTCGGTCCGTGAACTATACTTGCGGGAGCACGGTAAAACAGCAGGGGTCAACAACCTTCTTCTGTAAAGGGCCAGGTAGTAATTATTTGTGGCGCTGTGTTCCACATAGTCTCTGGCAACAACTCAGCTTTGCTGTTCTAGCATACCGTCGGCCACGGGCAACATCGAGAGGAATGGTTGCTCATAAAACTTTATGAACACTGAAATTCAAATGTCTACAGTTTTCACAGAGTATGGCATATCATTCATCTTTTTATTTGTTTTTTAAAACCATCTAAAAAATGCAAGTGCCATTCTTAGTTCGTGGGCCATATACAAAGACAGTGTATATAGTTTGCCGATCGTCCCGCGAGAGGATAAAGTGCCAGTGGGTAGGCCGGACGTGTCCGGCGAGAGAGGCTCTGTAGAGAAGATTGTTGTGACTCGAAGACACAAGGCGTTGCAGATTTTCATGAGGAGTTGTGTCAAGCGAGCGTGCAGAATACGAAGTGGAGGATGTGATTAAGTTCCACATTTTGGAACGTTCAGAGAAGCCTGGTCTGCCGAGAGGGAGGAAGAGGGTAGCAATGATTGAGGAAACCAGGAAAAGCGACATTGGAAAGGTCAGGACTCTCTGCAAGTGACAGCAGACTGTTCTCAGATGAGAGGTCTAGGGAAGCATTTATAGAATCGAGGTTTGCAAATTCATTGAGGAAAAGTGAAATGAAGATCACAAAGCCAGGCAGGGCAGGCCAGTCAAGCCATTTTGTCCATTATTACAAAGCACACAGCCGACTACAAAGGGAAGCCAAGAACTGATGAGTGAAGATTAAAAACACGGCCTCTCCAAACGCCTCAGCGGCTGACTCACATTGCTGATGAGCTGGAGAGTAGGCCTACACACTGAGAGGTGAAATGAGCATGTGTCTGTTATTTCTCTGGAAGCGGCGGTAGAGTGAGGCAATGGAACCTGACCCAACACCAGAGCTGGAAATGGTGAAAGATGGAATGTCAAGTACAAAAGTAACTCAGTCCCAATACTTTGGAGAAAGCTCTTCCTCTAGTTCGCTGTCCATTTCTCACATCATCCATCCCAGAAGGACTTTGTCCAGTTGTTTTACAGTTGTGTTTCATTGGAATGCTAGAAGTGAATTAAGACTTGCTTGGGGAGCACCTGGGTGGCTCAGTCAGTTAAGCATCCGACTTCGGCTCAGGTCATGGTCTCAAGGTTAGTGAGTTCAAGCCCCACATCGGGCTCTGCACGGACAGCTTGGAGCCTATCTGGGATTCTCTCTCTCCCTCTCTCTCTCTGCCCATCCCCTGTACTCTCTTTCTCTCTCTACCTCTCATAAGTAATTACACTTAAAACATGATTTGCTGGGAACTTATTATATACAAGGAACTTAAGGATTTTTTTTTTTTTAATTCTTACAACAATCTAATAAATAGGGAAATGACCACTTATTTACTTAGATTTTCTCCAAGATAGGGAATGCATCTACGAGGAGCTACGACTCAGTCATAATCCCCAAGGGTAAAGAAAAAAATAGAAGGCAGAGGGAAAGTTTTCACTGTTCCACAATGGAGGGAAAGCCAACATTTTGGTCAGAAAATTATACGTGACTTTCAAATACTGACTAACCATGACAGGAAAGGCAACTTATTTTTTTTTTTCAACGTTTATTTATTTTTGGGACAGAGAGAGACAGAGCATGAACGGGGGAGGGGCAGAGAGAGAGGGAGACACAGAATCGGAAACAGGCTCCAGGCTCCGAGCCATCAGCCCAGAGCCCGACGCGGGGCTCGAACTCACGGGCCGCGAGATCGTGACCTGGCTGAAGTCGGACGCTTAACCGACTGCGCCACCCAGGCGCCCCAAGGCAACTTATTAATGGAAGTTAGGAAGAATACCAAATGTACACACAGGAAATTTTAAACTTTTTTTAACATTCAAAAGACCTGGGACCAGGTTTCCATCAAATAAGGAGAGATGTTGCATTTAGTTATAATATAAATCATTGTTTATTGAACATCTACTCAACGCCAGGCAATATAGTGAAAATTATACAAATTATTCCATTTAATTTTCACATTTTAGTAAAAGTGGTTGTTATTATGAAAACTTAACATATGAGTCCAAGAGGGCTTAAGTGAGTTATTCAAGGTTCCCTGACTCCTTTGGACTTGCCTAAGAAAAATTGCTATTGTGGGGTGTCTGACTTTGGCTCAGGTCACAATCTCACAGTTCATGGGTTCAAGCCCCGCGTCGGGCTCTGTCCTGACACTTTGGAGCCCGGAGCCTGCCTCGAATTCTGCGTCTCCCTCTCTCTCTGCCCCTCCCCAGTTCAGGCTCTGTCTCTCTGTGTCTCTCAAAAATAAACATAAAAAAAAAGAAAAACCGCTAGTGTGTAAATCTGAAAATATTAAATACATAGCACATACCAGATGCCAAACAGAAATTCATCGTTGTTTTCTTGCTATTATGGTCAATAGTATCACTGCTATTTACCTGCTGCCTCTAAGCCTTTTTTTTTTTTTTTTACCTCAACCATAATGTGAAAGTCAATATAATACAAGTAGGTCACAGGATTACATGAAACAACCCACTTAAAGTCTCTAGCATATGGAGGCCACTTGGTAAATGTCAAAACTACATAAATTTTCTCTTGAAGGATGCTCTTTATTCTTAAATACAACCCAATAAGACAGTCGATGTCAATGCTTCCAGTTATTTAGCAGTAGGCCCCTGGGTAATGAAGTTGACCGTGTATCTTCAGAAAACAATGTCTGACTAAAAAATGACTTTAGTTTAAGTGTGTGGAATCAGAAAGTTGAGTTTAGGGCTGAAATACTCAGAACATACTTCAAAGTTTCTGGTTGATTTTCTGCCCCACCTTCTATTTCCTGTAGTTTATTTCTTACATATCTGTGTATGTAACAAAAGAATATTAGTTATAATCCTATTAAAATAGTATAATTCATTCATTTTTTTGCCCCAGTTCAAGAGTTGTCTTTTATTTATTTTAGAAAATTTTTTTTTAATGTTTATTCTTGAGAGAGAGAGAGACAGAGAGAGACAGAGCATGAGGAAGGGAGGGGCAGAGAGAGAGAGAGACACAGAATCCGAAGCAGGCTCCAGGCTCTGAGCTGTCAGCCCAGAGCCTGATGTGGGGCTTGAACTCATGAACCCTGAGAACATGACCTGCACCGAAGTCAGACGCTTAACCGACTGAGCCACCCAGGCGCCCCCGACAATTGTCTTTTAATAGTTGAGGCAATGTTTATTGATAATATGAAAGTGCTTGATAAATGTGTTCAATACATGTTGGACGAAAGAGTGAATTAATGACTCGTTTCCATTATTATTTATTATTTTTATATCTTTAGATTTCCATAAAGAAAGTTCCCTTTAAATTGGATATATACTTAGCTCTGTAAATTCATTTAAACAAAACACATCATATTCCCCTGGATATAAAAATACAAATGAATTAGGCCTTATTACACTTTATTTTTTTTTAATTATATTTAAAAATTGATTTTGGTACTCGATGTGCTAACATTTAAGTACAGCACACCTGCCTTACATTGTTTGCTCCTTGGTGCTTTTCTTCAATTAATATTCATTTTGATGAGCTTTGGCAGTCCTCATGCTTTTAAAGGGTAAGCCAGATTTTCAGTTGACAAACAGATCTTGGTGTATTGACTACCAGTAACCTCGGATTCTAAAAGGAGAGAAGACGACCAAGTAACTCCAGTATCCTAGAGAAACCTGATATTTCAGTGTCTTCTCTAAATTGTTACCTAACAGCCGGCCTAGAACGTACCTTTTCAGAGAGGGACGCTTTGGGGAAAAAATGTTTGCCAGAGAACCTATCATTGAAAAGATAGCTCAGGGAAACCAAGCGATAAAGGCCAAGGAGAAAGGGTCAAATTAGCTGGGATCGTGATACCGTAGAGAAGTGGCCTGGGAGCTCAACACTGAAGACAGTTGAGTTTAGAATGTAGATCGGGCGGGAAGAAGGGCACTTCAGGAGTGTGTGTTGAGGGGCAGGGGCTCCACAAAAAGCTGGGAAACCAATTAGCAAGGAATGAGTGGGAGCCGATGGGGCCTGTGACCTTATTGGGTTATAGTCAGTAACGGGATAAGGCGGGATAGATAAGGCGAGGGCAACATGGAGAAGATATTTAAAAAGGGAGATGCTGAATAAGGGGTTTTGATAATATTTATAGCTGTTCTTCCAAAGAGAAACGCCTGTAAGTGCTCAGATAAACTGGTGGATCTGTCACCTCTGTCTCACAGTTTCGACGCTTTGGTAGTGGGCTTTCCAGTGATTACACCTGTAACAAGCATGCCCGACCACCAGGTGGCTACAAAGTCAAGTCATGCTGGGGGAGTTGCCCAGTGTTTGGGACTCTGATGAGGTGAAGGTTTTTCCAAGTCACAGCTTCAAAAATCTGATCAGCTACTTAGTGTCCTATCTCCTATCTAGACAACCTTATCGAAAAAGTCGAATGGAGCTCATCGCTTCTCAAGATTCCTAAGCTCAGGGAATGGGTCTGTATGTTAGATTCCCAAGGCAGGCGCCAAAGCAAATGAAAGAGAAGGAACCAACACGATTTGTTTCAAGTTTCTATGCACCCTACTTTATAATCCGTGACTTGCTCCCAGATCAATGTCTTTAGTGTTACTGCTAGCCACCATCGAGCTCTGTCCTTGAAATATAATTTGTTTATTTCTCTCCCACAATTGACTGGTTGCCATTCCCTATGGCAGAGTTATAGCTGTGAGAAGTGATAGATGGTTACTGAATTAGAGGAAGAGGACCGGATAGTGAGGCTCTCTAAAGCCTTCAGGGGAAGGTCAGTGGCAATTTGGATAGTAGGAGTTGGCAGAACGTGGCTCCGGCAGCTTTTCCTTCATTATACATTATGATATCATGCTCCAGAGAACATCAAGTTCTCAGTTTATTTTTTGGGAAAATTACATAAAGCCAAGATCAGTATTGTTTGACTGTTCGTATTAATAGGTAGTGCATTAAGTTTGCATTAGAACGAAAAATGATGTAACCTCGTTTTTAAAAAGCAAAACACTACAATGAACATATCAAAATACCCCTGTCACAGGAAAAGCATGCTGTTTATTACTCTAAATTATTCAGAGGTTTTGACACAATTTGCTGTAAACATTTGGGTAATAGAACAGTCTAGAACTAGTAGCTGACGGTGATACACTGAACTTCATCATCTTTCCTTCCCTTTGTGTCTTTGGAGGTTCGAATAAAGAATGAATATTAGATTAATTAGCCAAAGTAATTATGGAGAACTATTATGGGATCAGCACTATGCCAGGGGTTCCAGGAGTTGGCATAGTGCTGACCCCCAAATTTCAGGAGTTGTATTGGCCATGATCTCTGACCTCCCAGCTTGCTCATGATCTTACCAGTGAGATGAGATTAACATGAAACCAAAACAAAAGCAGAATGTTACAAAGAGCTAAATAGTGTGCCCTACGCAATAAGGATCATACAGGTACAAAGAGGGAAGAAATCAACGAAGCCTGCATTTCAGAGGGAGAGCCATCGAAAGTGAGCTCATAAGATGGGATGAATTGTATCCATAGCTGCCATCCTTCTCTTCTATCTCATTAAGCAGTCTATTTGTCTTTTTACACCCTCTCCAGACATGCACAGAAGTCCTTCTGACATGGTAGGGACTCCATTGACATTTGCTGGTTGATCTAAAAAAATGGAAGGGGCAACTGAGTGACTCAGTCTGTTGAGCGTCCGACTGAAGCTCGGGTCATGATCTCGCAGTTTGTGAGTTTAAGCCCCACAGTCGACTCGCTGCTGTCAGCACAGAGCCCCCTTCCGATCCTCTGTCCTGCTCTGTCGGCCCCTCCCCTCGCTTGCACGCTCTCAAAAATAAATTTTCAAAAATATTTAAAAAAGAAAATTGAAGTATAATTAACATACGGCGCTACATTAGTTTCAGGTATACAACATAATGATTCAGCAATTCTGTGCATTACTCAGGGCTCGTCACAGTGTGGTCACCACTAATTTTTTTAGAAGGATATGGTAACAGCAAACAAAAGAGAGACATTTGGTTTTTCTGTCAAATATATAGTTATCTTGTGAAAAGTCTGTAATGATCATGGGTAGAGGACCTATTCATTGGATCATAGTGCCAATCTGAAAGCAAAGTTTATAGATGTGCTTCTTTTCAATTCTTTTTTAATATTGATTATTTATTTTTGAGAGAGTGAGAGGGACAGACAGACAGAGCGGGGGAGGGGCAGAAAGACAGGGAGACACAGATTCCGAAGCAGGCTCCAGGCTCCGAGCTGTCTGCACAGAGCCAGAAACGGGGTTCAAACTCACGAACTGTGAGATCATGACCTGAGCCAAAGTCGGACGCTTAACTTACTGAGCCTCCCAGGCGCCCCTGGTGTTTATGTCTTTATATTAAAGAATTTTTATTTGTTAGACATGCTCCTCTCAAATTTCAGTCTTCCATGAAAGCAAAAGGCATTGAATGATATAGTTGCAATTAATGTTAGGCAAGTACATAATTTTAATGGGACGTGATTAGACGTAATTAGAATAGTGTCACGTCACCAAAGATAGAGATAGATTGACAGCCATTAATAAGGTAAAAACCTTGACTGAATTTCTTGCCTCTACTACAACTTTCTGAAAGTGATCTTATAATTTAGGATTAAGGCTGCTGTCTTCATAATTACATACAAAACAATGACTCTGAGTAACCACTCTTTTTCAAAACTGTGGGATAATGAACATGTATTTTTCTGAATGCTGAACTAAATGGACCACAACTTCCTAAATGGATGGTCTTCTACAGGAAATGCAAACTATTAAAACCCATAATTAATAACCAGTTTGTCACACGTTATTTTCCCTCTTTTCGTACTTATGTCTATCAAGTATTCTGCACATTCAAGAGAGTGTCAATATGGTAACTCGTTAACCAACACTTGGTAAATAGGTAGGTCTTCTTCATTGGAAGAGCAGAAACAAAGGTTAATGCATATTTCCTCCTTCAAGTGGCCATTATTCTAGAATTTTAGGCAGGAAAATATGGTCCTTTATACATCACAGATAAACCTATATATGCACTTTAATTTTTGAAGTGCACTGTTTTTTCCTACTCTTTAAGTGAGTTCCGTTCATTTGAATTGTTTTCTTCCTCCTCATTTTTTAAAACCTTTGGCCTAGAAGAGTCTAGGATATCACCTGTAGTTTTCATTTCGCTGGGAAAATTCTGCTTTTTCATTCCATTCTCTTTCGAGTGTCCAGGAAAAGCTCGAAACCCCAACTTTGGTAATGGGACTTCTTCATCTGGGGGAGGGGCAGGCAAGAAAGAAATGAAACATTTTATAGCAACTATATTGGTAAAACTTTAAAAACTTGGAAGAGCCAAGCATTTGAAGGAACGTGGGCCATCTAGATGTTTTATGCATTACTGGCCGAAGTATGTATTGGTACAACCACTTGGGGAAAAAAGTTGGCATTGTCTTCTAAAATTGAGTATACACAATGCGTATAGGACATGTTGTTTTAACTTTTAATTGCTTAATGAATTAATTGTATCAATGCCACCATGTTTGGTGAGATGATGGTGACTCACCTACCAAGGGTTATAATTATTTCTGTTCTATGCACCTGAGGCCAGACTATTCTTAGAATTCCAAGATGGCCAAGTATCCCAGTGGGCATCATTTAGTAAGGCAGCATACCAGGCTGGGGCAAAACTAGAAGGGCGATAGAGAAAGACTTGTTTTGACAAGAAGAACGCTATATACATTTAGAGTAGTGCATGGTTCGTAGCATTTCAACAATGACTTCGTGAAGGAAAACAAGAAGAAAGATGGAATGATGATTATTTGA
This sequence comes from Herpailurus yagouaroundi, assembly GCF_014898765.1. Classification (NCBI taxonomy): domain Eukaryota; kingdom Metazoa; phylum Chordata; class Mammalia; order Carnivora; family Felidae; genus Herpailurus; species Herpailurus yagouaroundi. Next base: position 1,018,280 of record NW_024420499.1, on the reverse strand, counting down.
CAGTCGCTGCTTGATGTGCAGGTTTTCAGTCATAACCCAGCAAAAAATGGGAGGCATATCAAATGGATGCTTTTCCGTTTTGCCCATTTGGGAGAATGTGAGTTTCTTCCAGACTCACGGGAAACATGTGTCTTTGTCACATAATTCAAGGATAATGATCTACAAGTTCTGGTCAGGAACATTTAAGCAATTTTAATTGTGTGTGTGTGTGTGTGTGTGTGTGTGTGTGTGTGTGTGTGTTTATTTTTGAGAGAGGGAGAGAGAGAGCACGAGTGGGGAAGGAGAGAGAGAGAGGGAGACAGAGGATCTGAAACAGGATCTGTGCTAACAGGAGACAGCCCGATGTGGGGTTCGATCCCACAAACCGTGAGATCATGACCTGAGCTGAAACCAAGAGTCTGATGCTTCACTGACTGAGCCACCCAGGTGTCCCTAAGCAATTTTGAATAGTCCTATCCAACACTTAAGCCAACATAAATAATTAGGCACAAAGCAACTTGGCTTTTGTAAGGGGAAATTATAAGACAAGCAGAAAAACATGTAAAAGTGTGAATTTTTAAAAATTCCACACATTTTTAACCAAGTTCCTCACAAATGGTAATTTGAAAGAGAAAGAGAATCGCCTTTGGCGAGGCGGGAGATGTTTGGTGATAACAATGGCTGTTACTTATTGAACATCTACGGATGTCAGGTACGAGACTGGACTCTGCAAGTTATTTCTTCTAATTGTCCCAACAGTCAACTGTCAATAACCAAGTCATTATCGCTCCCATTACCATATAAGGAAACACAGGCCAAGAGGGCTCAAGTGAGTTTCTAAGGTTCCACAGCTCGTGAGTGACAGAGCTGGGATTCTGAACCCAGATCTGCCTGATTCTAAACTCACATTTCCTTCCCCTAAAGCTGACCCAGGTATTTTGTAGTCGTACTGAGCCAATGAAGCATGGATCCTGACATGTTTCAGGTCTCATATCCACCCCTCTTCCAAGCTGGTTCTTCTGCACAGAGCATGGGCTCCCGGCCCCAGCTCTACCGTCTACAAGCACTGGCAAGTGACCCATTGGGCTTCTCCCTGACCAACTGGGCATCGAGCAGTGCAAGAGCAAATCCCTCCACAAAGCTGGGAGAGTCATTCTGTGGGCTACTCCTGCATGCGGGTGGGTACAGATCTACTGGGTCCTGGGACCCTGCCTAAGACAAGTGAGGGGGCGGAGAGACAAATCAAACAGCTCAGTACCTGGTACTACTAAATAAAGGCGACTGTGTCCATATTCCAGTTACCAAGAACCCAAAAATGTTACTGTCATTACATTATCACCACCGTTATTATTAGCTGTGTAGCTCTTGGCGATTCACATGAACCCCTCTTGGACTCAGTTTCCCAAGTCCGTCAAATAAGGTCGACAATGCTGGAAGGACCCAACATTGCCATGATGATGACATGACAAGAGAAACTCATTTTACTCCGCTGGCAGATTGCCCTTTAAGTGTTCTTCAGACAGGAGAGATAGGTTCACTTTTCCCTTTAATGTGATAAAAGTGAGATTGAGCTTAGAAGAATCTTGCAGACATTGGCCCCCGTCCAAGCTGATGCGTTTGCCAAGGAACTTGGGAAAGCCAAAAACTTCTATTCCACTTTCATCAAACTGAACAAAGATAACTTGGGATCCCCTGTGTCGGACTGGCTCTTTTCAATGTGGCATTATTCTCATTCTCCACCACTGGAGAGGCTTCACGCTTTGGAAAATTCCAAACAAGACTGGGGTGCCCAGCGTCTGTGACCGAAGACATTTCTGATTATTTCAGTCCTGGCAGCATGTACTGGCTCTGGATGATTTTAAACATTTTTTTTTTTTTTAAAGAAAAACCATTAAGTACAGAAAAGCTCAGATTCACATACATTTAATATCTCATCCCCCCCCAAAATTACTTTTTAATTTAAATTTTTAAAATAAACAAAACCTTAAAATAAAACTTGAAAAATGTATTTCTCCACATTCCTACAAGCCTCCTGACACACTTGCCTTCGCAACCTCTTCGTTCCCCATATATAACAGTCTGTTTAAACTCATGCCGATAGAATTCCTTTTCAATTATTTCTTATAATTTAGATCTATGTGCAAGATCCATTCCTGGCCCCTTCTTCCCTTCATAATGCCTTTGGACACTCAAGTCCCCCCCCAGTCTCTCCCTCTACCAGCTTGGCAATGACCCCTTTCCCATTTTTTGTATTCATGAAAGTTATCTTATAAGCCAAGTTGTAAACTCTTTGAAAGAAAAGACCCTGTCCTTTCATACATCTTAGTACTTACAGAAGCACTCAGCCCAGTGCCTTGCATAAAGCAGAAGTTCAGTAAATAATTATTGAGGGATAAATTCATGTAATTTTGCTACGAAGTCCATCATGAATTCTTGGAACCAGAAGTGAAAGAAAGCTCTAGAAAATTGAATCTCACGCTTTTAGAACCATAAAAATTTGGCTCTGTTTTAGGTGGCAAATAAATATACACTGACACTCATTTAAAATCCAGAAAAGGGGGACACCTAGGGCTGGCTTAGTCAGTAGAGCGTGCAACTCTTGATCTCGAGGTCATGGGCTCAAGACTCACATTGGGCGTGGAACCTGCTTAAAAAAAATAATAAACAAAATGCAGTAAAGATTAGTTTGTGAGACATAAATTCATGGAAAGTTATTTAATAATTATTTTGAAGGAAGACCTCGCACTTTTTTGTGTGTGCTGACATTATAGATGATAAACTCACCTTCCTAGGAAATGTCCCTAGGGTCCTCTGCCAGAAAGGACACTGGGCTCACAGGTCATAGCTATGTTCTGATAATTAGGCCAACATTACAAAAGAATGCACACAACTCCCAGCTCATTATATTACTATTTTCAGGCAATTGACATGAAATATATCCGTGAAAAATACATATCAAACTACATAAACCCTTGTCGACTGAAATACAAAACCCAGTTTTAAAAAATGACACGCTTTTCCTGACAGTTAGCAAGGACACATTAGAAAGACTTTTTTACACAGTATATATTTTTCAGTTATTTCTTCAGAAATATGGCAAGATAGTGTTCATATGACCCACTACCCATCTGAATGAATGTGTTATAATAATACAGGGTCTTATTATTTTCCCCTTATTATTTCAATGCAGAATAAATGCCATCTGAACAATTCCCCTATCCCTCACCAGCCTTATTACACTGATAACAAGATGTGGGCAGACGGTTTTTTAAATAGACTCTTAAAACTTAATTTCTTAACATAGTTGAGGGGCTTCTCTTAGAGGTCCGCGTGGGTAGGTGAGAATCTGTCAACATAATGTCTGTTCTCAGCATTTTTCCTAAGGGCAACATGCTATTTTGTTTTCCCGTGTAATTATTTTTACTTGTCTTTTTCTGCTTATGTCCTTTCATTTCTCTTAGAACTTTGAAGATGGACAAGTATGGCTGTTTAGATTCTCTCATAATACAAAACAGTGTTTGTGATAAAGACTATGAATTATCTTTGATAAACATCTGCTTATAGTTGAATGAGGGGTTGTTTAGTACAGAAAGTGGTATTCAGCGAAAAGTGCAATTTATCAAAGAAATACTTCTTTTCTTGTTGCATTTACCCTCTTGCCGGCTTGGTGTATCTATATTGCTTATTTGTCCTTTATTACTGTCAAGACAGCAAATTTCTCTCTGGAGCAGATGGTGTAACTGCCATTGTTCTAGTGCTTAAAATTCATTCTCCTGCAGGAAATTTTTATCATGAAACCTCTAATTTAGCAATATTAACAAATTGAAGCTATGGACTGTTTTCTCTGGGATGTCTGGCCTTTATTAGATATCTGAACAAAAAAATCTATATTTATATCATGAAAATTGGATCGAAGTGTATATTTGATTATTTCTTCATAATCAATGTCATTATTGATTACTGACAGTGGGTAAATGCTATAAAATGTTAGTCAGTCATTAGTTGTAAAAGAATTGATCATGGATTTTGTTTGTTTCCTTTACCAATATCTCCATAATTTATGGCAATGGAAATTTAAAATCATAATAGGTGTCTTGATACTTTTTGAATAGAGCGTTTAAATTTAAATCTATTTTTAAACTTCAAATTTGTACCTTTTTTGTCCATAGCTCCTCATAGCACCCCACTTCACCTACCCCACATAGAAAGCCATCAGATTTCGTATTTTACCTTCAGGAAAGAATCAAGGGAAAATGCCATTTTTTTCACGCCCCGCCACATTTTCAATATTGGAATGATTAAAATAAGACCAACAAAAGTCTTGCAATCAATTTTAGCCTTGCAGCTTAAAAACTAAGGCAACAAATAAATCTTCTATGGAAATATTTGTAATAACTTTTGAACAAATAATGCATGCAGGTAAGTGTCCAGTAAATAGAATTCCACAGCCTGTCAAAATTTTTTCCATGCTTACTACTTTAGAAATAATTCCACTCAGTGTAATGGGGTAAATGGGGCAAAATGGGGTACCCCATAGTTGGACATTTGTATAATCGCCAGTGAAATGATCAAGTTGATCAAGTCCATTATCGTTCGGGTGACCATCCAGTCCAGGGTGCCCAAGAAGGTTACGGTTTGTACTTACTGAATAAATGTCGATAATACTTTCTTTGAGACTCAGAGATGTCCCAATTTGGCTATTAAGTTAGATGCTAATTCTTAACTCTCATGCGCCCACATAAACCTAAGAACTTACAGGCTGACACATATGAAAGCACTATAAGCAAACATCCCTTCACCAAGAGGAGCATGCAAACTTATTAATGACACAAGAAATACATGTGAAATCCCTGCAAAAAAAATCCACCAACCTTTGAATTAAAATCAAAATTTGTGAGGCAAGCGGGAAGCTCTGTGGGACGTTAGGGAAGAGATACATGGATGTAGACTAGAGTAGTTAAGGCTGATTTAAGCAGTTGTCTTCCTCCAGGGCCTCGCAGGCATGAGGCCACGTGAACAAAGTCCTCGGGATGGTGATAATTCAAGTTCACAGCCTCTCAGTCAACACTGGAAATGACTGAATGAATACAGAGAAGGGTATGGTAGAAAAAATAATCAATAAGGACTTCGAAATTCCCGTCTTTCGCCCTGGCGTTGCCACTGGCCACCTTTATGTCGTTGGGTAAATTACTTCTTCCCGTTGGCTTTGGTTCTTTCATCTGTAAAAAGAGAGTAAACCGGATTCACTGAGCTGTTACTACTTGTGAGACTACTTTGTGCCAGGCGCTCCGCTCAGGACTATGGCAATGATCTCTGAAGTTCCTTTCCTGCTCTAACGTCTGTGGCAATCACTTCCATCACCAGTGTTTCCAGTGAGATAGGTCTAGTCAGCTCGGGATCATTCACTTCTTTGTCCAAAAAGAACATTTCTTGCAGGTAAGTGAACCCCACCCAGCATATATTTGTTATGTTAAGTTGACTTGCAACTTCTCCTCGCAAGTGCCCTTTATGTCCTCCTTGGATTAGGACCGTATTTTCATCCCCCGTGATAATGACGCAACCCCAGAATGGCAGGAAACCCTTTTGGGGAGAAGCCGGTAGGGCATATTTTTGGAACATGAAAGCTGCCATTAGGCTGCAGGTGACAGAGGCTGCCAAAGAAGCTGAGATTTCCTCTGTGAATCCAGCTGGTTCAAGGCTATAGGCTCACTTCCCTTAGTGGGTTTTCCTATTTGCAGGGAGCAGGGAAAGTGGCCCTAAGCCATCAGAGTGGCGTATATATCACATTTGATAAGGCACACGGGCGCTCTACTCCATTAACTGGAGAAGTTGGAGCTAAATCTAATCTAAAAGGGATCCGAGGAGCAAGAAAAAATTAATTTCACTGGCCTAATATTTATTCTGCACTTTAAACTTGTGGCATGCTAAAAAAAGTCGTTATGCTTATCAATACATAAGTCTGTGCCGACTTACTATAGGAGATACAAAATACGAGATGGAATATAAATAATATTTAAGTCGATACTTAGCTCATTTACCTTTGTCACATGATAAAACTTTTCGTGTAGCTAGGCACGAGAAGGGAAACTGAAGTCCTTTCAGGAAACTATTCCTAGCACCTTTCATTAATTAAAAAAAAAAGTGAATTCCAAGTGTTAAGAAATTTCTACTGGCTTTCCACATAGCCTCTTGGAAATTTTTAAACTTACAGTGTATTTCTTTTTCAGAATTACATAGCCCTGTACATTTAAATCTGTACATGTACCGAGGCAACTATATAAAGCATTAAATTAGAGATCGGAACAGCTGAAAACTAACTGCAAAGAGCTGAAAATAGAGTTGCAAGTAAATCATTGAGAGTCTGTCTTCACATATACTGCGTGTGAATGTTAAATCAATCTGTTTTATTCCGTCAGTCATATTAGACTATTCTACCCCCTCAATTTATAAAGCACCTAATCCTTGAAAACTTCAGACCAAAAGGGAGGGAACAGAAACAGGAAAAGTGAAGATCATATGGAATCAATTGACAATGCGCTGAAATATTCACTTGCAGATATTGCTAAGTGTATGTTTGAAATAAAGGCCGAATTTGAAACTAGATTATTTCTTTTGAAAAGGGGCTCAATTATTTCAGGGTGTAGAAGCAAACACAATTCAAAGCTCTAATCATTTTCTGTAGAGTGTGTGTGTGTGTGTGTGTGCGTGCGTGTGTGTGCACGCGCGCGCGCGTGCGCGCAGGCGCGCACTTAATCATTGTTCTGGCAAAATAAGACCATGATCCAAATTCTAGGCCTTATTCCAAAACTTCTAGGGATTGGAGACACCTTACAAGGTGTTGCAAGGGGCCAGGCATAAGACCAGAGAAGGCAAATGCAGACCCTAACTCACAGTGATATCCAGAGGGCTAACCAGCCAGAGGAAACACAAAAAGCCAGGCTTAGAGCAAGGCAAACTTGTTTTGAAAAAGGCAGCAGGCAGGCTTCATTTTTTGCACTTGAACAAAGCCAGGAGTGGCTAAGGGAGAGTGTATGTAAGAACAAGAAAGAAAAAGGCTGAACTGAGACCAATAGGGTGATGGCTATTCCCTTTCTTCCAGATGAAATACGAAAATTTTCTGGGACGGAGAGAAGTGTAAGAAGATAGATATGTACCCCTGGTGTTTCAGGACAATTCACTGGGCTCTATAACAGAGTTATAGATTACTCTGTCTTCTACTGTAGAAAGAAATGACTGATTGAATGGAATGTTTCACTGATCTTCCTGAACAAACCAATCTCTAGAATTTCAGACACAGACAGTGCCTTCTCAGATGAGCTCATGTGAACCTGCTCATTCCCTGAACTATTTATTGAAAGCAAGTTGAGAATTCCCAGGGCCTTTAGATTAGTAAACACAGAGGCCAAATATGTGGTCAACGGAATCCTTGTACAACGTTGAAAGTGAACATTTGTAATATGTTTTTGACCATTATGTAGTACTATCTTATTACATTATGTAATATGTCAACTGTTTCAATCATATTCTAAGGGAAGAATGAATATCCTTACCGATTGTTAATATTCCTGGTTTTGCTTTTACTTGAGCAGCTCCATAAATGGATATTTATTTGGTATGTTACCTTTATTAGGAAAAGAAACCTGCATGGCTTCTCTTGTTACAAAAATATTTCTATATTTTGATCAAATCCCTACTGACTTCTATTAATGTGCTAAAACAAGGTGAAACAAACATCTTAAATGCCATTTGCTGATGATTAGATTGTAAATGTTACATTCCATTCTCCACTTCTTTGAGGGATTTCATTTTTAAAGGAAAACCACGATCGCAATGTGGACGTGTTCATTAGGGGACTCCCAGCCTTTTTCAGAAGGTCATATTCTGCCAGAGGGTAAAGAACCCTGCTTTGCTCAAGTAATGTTTTCAATCTAAAATCTAGGAGACAGGTGCTCACTTGTCCTCCTCCATGCTTAGAAAATACAGGGAGGAGGCCATAGTGGCAACTGTCACCGTGATTGATCTCGTTGGGACAGAAGATTGACCAGCTGATTGTAACCCATGCACTGAGGACTCTCGCACCACAGTGACACTGTCACATTGAAACTCTGCAAGGTAGAACAAAGCGGTGAGGTTTTAAGGTTTAAAGGTTGTGAAACGCAAGTTCCTTTTCTCACAATGTTTCAGCCACGTGTTGTTCACAGATCACCACGTTGCGATGATGGATGTAAACGTACCCGATGAAAACGGTGATAATGACTGCGATTCTCTATTTTAATTTTGTATTGAACCTTGTCTAAATGCCACTGGTAGAATTATAAGTAGATGTGGGGCGCCTGGGTGGCTCAGCCGGTTGGGCGTCCGACTTCGGCTCAGGTCACGACCTCGCGGTCTGTGGGTTCGAGCCCCGCGTCGGGCTCTGGGCTGACAGTTCAGAGCCCGGAGCCTGTTTCAGATTCTGTGTCTCCCTCTCTCTCTCTGACCCTCTACCGTTCATGCTCTGTCTCTCTCTGTCTCAAAAATAAATAAACGTTAAAAAAAATTTTTTTAAAAATAAGTAGATGTAAGCAGAGTCGTCTATGATCAGCATAGTTTATAATCTTCCTGTCCTTGAAGTGTGTACCAGTTAAGCTCAAAATCGGAATGTGAAGAGACTGTGGTGGCCCACAATAGTAAAACGGTAGTAACCAGAAAGGAACTGTAATTAGAAATAAAACAGAAATCTGTCATTCATCTCTTCGTTCAACAAATACTTAACGTAACAGCTAATGGGGCAAGGTATTTTCCGTTCTAACTCTTAATGAAAATAATCTCATGCGTCCCCGGACCATGGAAAGTAGGCTTGGATGTCATTACTCTACCTTTCTGCTTAAGTGTATTTTACACCTGCTTTGAACGAGAAGGTAAAACACGGATATTATTAGGAATGATCATTGAGTGGGAATAATCAAGGGACGTTTCCTACATGACATGGACCCCTGGCTGGAGTGAGGTGCACAGGCGGGCCATGAGGAAGCGGAACATTAAAGACTTCATAAAAGAATTTCATCCACATTTGGATCTTATGACTCTCCAAATACTCTAATCTCATTCTGCACAGAAGGTGAGCGTTATGGCATTCCCAGGCTGCGCCGGGTCACAAATGAAGCTTGAGAGCGAATGTGCACCAGCTGCCGTTCGGGTAACAAACTGTGCCCATTTAAAAAATTATTGGAACTCATTTTGAATTTGATATTCAGTGCAATCACACAAACAGCTATTGGAGACTTAATGGGTTCCCCGTCTCCATGCTAAATGCATTGGACTCCAAAGCATAGCCTCAACATTCAAGCGCTTTACAGGCTGGGGACAGTGATCTCCTGACCCCTTTGCAAAAGCACAACTCTCCTTGGGGCACCTGGGTGGCTCAGTGGGTTAAGCGTCTGACTTCTCATGGCTCGTGAGTTCAAGCCCTGCGTCAGGCTCTGTGGTAACAGCTTGGAGCCTGGAGCCTGCTTCCGATTCTGTCTCTCTCTCTCTCTCTCTCTCTCTCTCTGTCCCTCCCCCACTCACGTTCTGTCTCTCTCTCTCTCTCACCGTCAAAAATAAACACTTAAAAAAAATTTTTTTTAAAGTACGACCTTCTATCTCATGCATTTGAGTTTACATCATCTTTGGTTTGGGTTTTACTTATCGTTTCCTCTTGATTCTTAAACTCAGAGGATTAAGTGATCCTTGGCAGTAGATTTTCTACTTGAGCAGATACTACCTGACTACATTGGCGTATAAAATTTACAAATGGACTAAGATAGTTTCTCTCAACATAAAACTTCCGTTTTTGCTGAGTCCTTACATTTAAGAACACGAAATCAGGGCCCTTGGACTCTGCGGAAGGCCCCTTTGATGTGGAGATCTTGATTAGCATATTCTCCTTTAAAGGTGAAGAGCTAATTCTGTGGAATGCCAACAGTAATTTTCTAACTAGCTCCTGCACTGAAGGGATTTTTCCCTGATTGATGAGCTTTGGAAATTAAAAAAACAAAAACAAACAAACAAAACAAAATCGTTTTCATACAAGATCAACAAGGGAAACGTTTTTTTTCCGATTTCCAAAAACGTTAATTTTCTTTCCATAATTACTTTCAACATTTTGCTTTTTTTTTTCCCTCAATAAAGTTCAAATTGCTCTCAAGAGCAGCGAAGTATGACTATAGTTCCCAGAAGTTGATGACGCAAAAAGGTCATTGAGAAAGGATATTATGCCCTTCCATCAGGATGTGGTCCTCATGCAGGCGGTGATAAAATAAACTGTGTTAATTTCTGTACATCTTTGGAAGTATCCAGTCTGCATTTTCAGTTTAGTTCTCATTACTGTACCTTCCTTTAAAAATGATGCAATTAAAGCAGAAAAGAGGAAGTTGCTATATGTTTTTTTTTTTTTTTAACTTTTTTAACGTTAATTTATTTTTGAGACAAAGAGAGAGACAGAGCACAAGCAGGGGAGGGGCAGAGAGAGAGGGAGACACAGAATCCAAAGCAGGCTCCAGGCTCTAAGCTGTCAGCACAGAGCCCAATAGGGGGCTCGAACTCACAAACTGTGAGCTCATGACCTGAGCCGCAATCAGATGCTTTAACCAACTGAGCCACTCGGGCACCCTGGGAGTTGCTATATTGTAACTGAAGTTTATTATTATTATTACTAATAATAATACTGTGCGTTATCTATATCAAAACTTTTAAAAACCTGAGCAAATGTCTTCTTTTGAAATTCTTCTGGGAATATAAAAGTTAGTATTTTACGCACAACATGGGTAGATGCCATTCAGAATAATGGATGGGACGTATATTTTATGTATATTTTTGTTTATATTCTATATATTTACTTATGTTTTTAATTGTTGTTACTTGATTTTTGTGTTGCGTGTAGGATTACAGTACCAGAATGGTAACATTTTTCTAGCTTCTGAGTTTCTTTACAAAAGGGTATGGTATTGTGATGTAGGGTATTGGGCCATATTAGTTTTATGCATTAAAAAAAAAAATCCAACCATCTTAACAAATATGGCAGACGTAGTGGCTCATATAGCCAATCTTTGAGGTTGTAGTCGTTTCTCATTGGCTCAAGCTGTGGTTACTGCGTTGTTGCTGGGGCAGGGCGGGATCTTCCTTCTTTTTCTTAAAGCAGGAAATGAAACTCCTCTAGACACCCGTCCTTACGGATGATTTTCCAAGGGCACTGTGAATGCTTCCCCTTAATTTCCACCTTGGAAAAATTGTGAAGGACTATAATTGACTTATTTGGATCAAATGATGGTCCTAGGGTCATTAGCATGACCAAGAGGCTAAGGTGCTATTGTAGACCCAGACTGATAAAGGCCGCCCCTTCTCATTAATAAAAATAGGGAGCCTGGGTTAGTCAGTCGGTTGAGGATACGACTTCAGCTCAGGTCATGATCTCACAGTTTGTGGGTTCCAGCCCCGCATCAGGCTCTGTGCTGACAGCTCAGAGCCCGGAGCCTGCTTCGGATTCTGTGTCTCCCTCTCTCTCTGCCCGCCCCCCACCCCCACACTCATGCTCTCTCTGGTTCTCAAAAATGAATAAATGTTAAAAAAAAATTTTTTTTTCTGTTTTCTTTTAAACTGAGGCATAATTGCAAATTCGTTTTTTCTAGAAAGACTTCTTGGATTGCTCATGAATTTTCGGTTTACTACTGACACACGCATTTGCTTTTTTGTTACCAATTTTCACCCACAACAATGACTTGGCCGTTGCCTCCCAACTTTTGCATACTGGTGTTCTTGATGAGTAAATCAGGAAAAAATTCAATAATGAAATTCGCAAAACAGAACCCATTTTCTAAGAAAATAATTAGAAACTAGAAGACATGGGGTGCCTGGGTGGCTCAGTTGGTTAAGCCTCTGACTCTAGATTTCAGCTCAGGTCGTGATTTCATGGTTTGTGGGTTCGAGCCCTGTGTCGGGCTCTGTGCTGACAGTGTTGAGCCTGTTTGGCAATTGTCTCTTTCCCTCTCTCTCTGCCCCTCTCCCGCTTTCTCTCTCTTTCTCAAAAATAAGTAAATAAGCATTTAAAAAAAAAAAAACTAGAAGACATGATTTTTTTTTTTTTAAAGAGAAACAATTTCATGATTAATGAAGTAGATGGGATGTTTGTGACAACATTGCTTTCGCTTCCTTTCTGGGTCATGGTTTTGTTCTATGTAAGCGAGGTTTCTGGATAAATGAGTTTTTGCAGTGTACAGAGCATCTAAGAAAAATACCTCCTTCAGCGTTTACAAGAGCCTTAGAAGCAAACTTCACACTGCCATAATGTTTTTTGACCTTCCTATACTATTCATTAACATCTCGATGTTTTAAATATATATTTTTTTAACATTTATTCATTTTCGAGAGAGAGAAACAGAGAGTGAGTGGGGGAGGGGCAGAGAGAGAGGGAGGCACAGAATCTGAAGCAGGCTCCAGGCTCTGAACTGTCAGCACAGAGCCCGATGCGGGGCTCAAACTCACGAACCTCGAGATCATGCTCCGGATAAAGTCGGACACTTAACCAACTGAGCCACCCAGGCGCCCCACTATCTCAATTTTTTTTAATGAAATTATGAACCACAGATAAGTTAGATGATTGAACCTAGTTAGTACAAGGTAAGTACAGGGTGAGAGCCTTTGAGCTTTGAGTTTCTATCCTCTCTGCAAAACCAAAATAAATCCGGTTTAACAGGATAATTCTCTCAGTGTGAAAGAACTAAGAAATTATGAAAGTACAAGTTAATTAGAATACAGAGCTACTTACTTGGGCTGACAGTCATTAATTACATGTTCTCAGCTGGCTCAATTTCAGGCAATTTGCTGCTACACCAAACAAAAAAAGTTCCCGATAGTTTTTAGTCTTGCAAAAAAAAAAAAAAAAAAATCCCTCAAAGCACAAACGGAGAAAGAATTGCTCGATAAGGTGTAAAGAGAGCAGATTTTAGATTTAAGCTTTTGGGCCGGTGTTTTCGGAAGTTTATTCCCTTTGCTATCTGTTTCAAACTCCAATTAGAGTTAGTGGAACAGGTTGGGAGTTTGTGTGTGCTCAAGCGAATAGGTGATTGTTCAAATACCGGTGCAGCGAGTGGAGATAAGTGTGGGTCTGCCATGTTTTCGGCAATAGATACAATTCTAAGAAGCTGTCTAAAACCCAACTTTTCCCAAGTGAGTCATGTTTTTTTAAGTGCAATGAAACTGTTCAAAGAACCTCATGAGCCCTTCCTTCCCTTTTAATTTTTTCTCACCTCACGCTTTAATCAGATTAGCATCTTATTCTTGCCAATTAGATATGTCACTCCTATTTAATGGTTTATTAAGTTGGCATGTCACCTGTTTATGGGATCTGAAGGTTTTGGTACTTGAGCCTCCGTTGATAAGAGTTGCATGCCTCTGCTAATAAAATAAGCACCGCTAGAAGCTTTGAGGTAATTGTTTTCTTAGAATCGAGAGTATTCAACCTTGGTGGCAACATACTGTGGAACTAAATGAAAAGTGAGAGCGTATTAAATAAGGTCTTAGTTCTCAATGCTGAGTTTCTTAATTGTACTTAGTCCATAGTCGTGATGTAAGTGGCTGAGGGCCTCAGGATATGGGCTAGATGTGCAGGGAAGAGATCAGTCATCAGAAAACGGTGGCTTGCGGGGAGCCTGGGTGGCTCAGTCAGTTGGGCGTCTGACTTCAGCTCAGGTCATGATCTCACAGTTCGTGGGTTCGAGCCCCGCGTCGGGCTCTGTGCTGACAGCTCAGAGCCTGGAGCCTGCTTTGGATTCTGCGTCTCCCTCTCTGCCCCTCACCTGCTCACGCTCTGTCGTGTGCTCTCTCTCTCTCTCTCTCTCTCTGCCCCTCACCTGCTCACGCTCTGTCGTGTGCTCTCTCTCTCAAAAATAAATAAACATTAAAGAAAATTTTTCTCCTATTTTATTTTTCTAAAGTCTTGAAAATCCTGTATGTGCTTTACACTTAATGACATATTTTATTTTATATTAACCACATTTTAATTGCTCGATAGCCCCATGTGATCAGTGGAAACTACATCGGACAGTTCAAGACTTAGGGTCATCAATCTTATTGATCTTTTTAAAGACCTAGCTTATAATTCTTTGATTTTCTCTACTGCTGTCCTGTTTTCAAGTTCACTTATTTCTGTTTTCATCGTTTTAATTTTTACTCTTCTGCTACTTTGGGTTTAATGCTCTCTTCTTTATATAATTGGGGCACCTGGGTGGCTCAGTCGGTTAAGCATCTGATTTTGATTTCGGCTCAGGTCATGATCTCATTGTTTGTGAGTTTGAGGCCCCTATCGGGCTCTGTGCTGACAGCTCAGAGCCTGGAGCCTGCTTCCGATTCTGTGTTTCCCTCTCTCTCTGCCCCTTCCCCACTCACGCTCTGTCTCTGTCTCTCCAAAATGAATAAACGTTAAAAAATATTGGCTTGGGGGCACCTGGGTGGCTTGTTCGGTTCAGCATCTGACTCTTGATTTAGGCTCAGGTCATGATCTTATGGTTCATGAGATCGAACCCCACGTCGGGCTCCACGCCGATAGTGCAAAACCTGCTTGGAATTCTCTCTCTCCCTCTCTGTCTGTCCCTCGCGCTCTTTCTATTTCTCTCTCAAAATAAATGACTAAGCTAAGAAAGAAAGAAAGAAAGAAAGAAAGAAAGAGAAAATGGTGGCTCAAATAATCCCTAATGTGGATTGTTTATGGAACACATTTCCAGAGGAAAAAACCTGGATACAGCATTTTTCAGGAAGGGACTAGGAGTAACTGAAGGGGAAATGCACGTGAAAAACAGCACACACGAAAGGGGTAAGAAAAGGCAGTGTTTCCTCTGTTGTTCTGGTGACAATAGTCTCTGTTCTACTGAATGCTGACAAGCCCCATAACAGTTACAAAAGAGAAGGAAGGGAGTACTGGAGGCTCGGGAAGAAATAGAGGAAAAGAAATAGAACCACCTGGTGGTGAGAGGAATGGAAAATAAGAAAGAAAATAGATACATTAAGGCTCACGTAGGGAAGCAAGCTGCCTCAGAAGCTGACCAGAAAGCATCAAGGGCAGATAGAGTCAAAGGGGGAACTAAAGAGAGTTCTAGGGTCATCTTGAAGAACTAACTCAAATCAAGACAGCCAAGCGTAACACGGTTGAAGGCATGTACATAAACTATGTGTAGTATAAGAATACAAAAGACAGGATTGTAAAAACGCAAAAGATTATGGTGATTTATGCAAGTTCAGGGCAATAAATCAGATTTCATAGCAAAGAAAACATTTTTATGAAAAGGAAGAGAATAGGGACCATTTCTGAATGACCTATATCAGTCACTAGATATAGTTACCGAAACAAAGATAGAGGAGTTATTAAAAAGATAGGAAATCTAGGGGCACCTGGGAAGCTCAGTCGGTTAAGCATCCAACTCTTGATTTCAGCTCAGGTCATGATACCGCAGTCATGGGATCGAGCCCTGCATGTGGCTGTGCCCTGACTGTGGAGCCTGCTTAAGATTCTCTCTCTCACTCTCCCTTTACCCCTCCACCCACTTATTCTCTCTCTCTCTCTCTCTCCTCAAAAAAAGATGGAAAATCTAGAAAGAGTGATGGATTATTGTGGATGTGATAGAAAACAGAAACAGAGAAAAGGTTTGTGAATATTATGCACCACAAAAAATGAGATTGTTGGGGCGCCTGGGTGGCTCAGTCGGTTAAGCGTCCGACTTCAGCTCAGGTCACGATCTCGTGGTCCTGTGAGTTCGAGCCCCGCGTCGGGCTCTGGGCTGACGGCTCAGAGCCTGGAACCTGCTTCTGATTCTGTGTCTCCCTCTCTCTCTGCCCCTCCCCCGCTCACGCTCTGTCTCTCTCTGTCTCAAAAATAAATAAATGTTAAAAAAAATTAAAAAAATAAAAAGAAAAAAAAGAAGATTGTCTCTTTTCTATGGACAATCAAAAGTTATAAGGATTTTTGTATATAAAAGAAATCTGGGAAATATAAAATTATTGATGTATGTTGTTTATGTTTTCAGATTAAATGCGGTTCATCTTCAAATCATTAAGGAAGTGTTAAAAAACAAAGCAGTAAATTTGAAGATCTAATTGACTTTATTCAAAAATTCATGAATCATGAATCGTACAGCATTCCATCTAGCAAATAGAAAGGAACTCAGAGGAGCTTTAGAAAATGAAAGGCTTTTGTAGGCAGAAGTGGGCGGGGGGGAGGGGGGGGTAAAGGAAGTTTCCAGCAAAGACTGGATGGTTTCAGGTAAAGTCACCTTTCTTTGGGGACGGAAGGGGTCTATGGGAGATTAAATACTACGCAAACATTAATAACAATTGGGAGCATATTATGTCATCTTTGACTATTGGCCAGCAACACAAATGGTAGTTTTTATTCTTGTGGGTTGTTTCTTGAAGATTCTTTTTATCCTTTCAGGCTTTTATTTACATTCAAGTTAGTTAACATATAGTGTAGTATTGGCTTCGGTGATTCCTCACGTACCTATAACACCCAGGGCTCATCCCAACAAGTGCCCTCCTTAATGCCCATCATGCATCTAGCCCATCCCCCCACCTCCCCTCCAGCAACCTTTAGTTTGTTCTCTGTACTTAAGAGTCTCTTATGGTTTGCCTCCCTCTCTGTTTTTATGTTATTTAAAAAAAATTTTTTTTAACGTTTATTTATTTTTTTGAGACAGAGAGAGACAGAGCATGAACGGGGGAGGGGCAGAGAGAGAGGGAGACACAGAATCAGAAACAGGCTCCAGGCTCCGAGCCATCAGCCCAGAGCCTGACGCAGGGCTCGAACTCACGGACCGCGAGATCGTGACCTGGCTGAAGTCGGACGCTTAACCGACTGCGCCACCCAGGCGCCCCTATGTTATTTTATTTTTCCTTCCCTTCCCCTGTATTCATCTGTTGTGCTTCTTAAATCGCATATATGAGTGAAATCATATTGTATCTGTGTTTCTCTGACTGACTTGTTTCTTTTAGCATCATACCCTCTAGTTCCATCCATGTTGTTGTTGCAAATGGCAAGATTTAATTCTTTCTGATGGCTGAGTAATATATATATATATAATTCATAATATATATATATTTTCCCTATATATATATGCCACAATTGAAGATTAATTTATTTTGATAATTCCTGATACAATATGATACAGCGATATGTCTTCTAGTACAGAGAAACACGGTCAGTATTTGTCTTGCTGTTAATTACATTTTGCTCTGAAAGAATGTTTTGTTTTTTGTAGGTGGAGCTGGGGGCTAGTTGGGGGGAGTGGGGGGGGGGGGGGGCAGAGGAGGGCATCAGCAAGGCTTTGTGCTATAGCTGTAGGAAGCTGCGTAAAGCGAAAAGTAGTCTTTAGTCCTTCCTCTCTGGTGTTTTACAGAAGATCCATACAATGTCACCGTTCAGTCACTTCCTCGCGGAACGGCATGTGAGAAGTGGGAAATAAGATTTTATCCACATGCAGAGTGGCTCTGTAATTTTGCACGGAGTTCCTATGAAATGGAAATAGCACAGGCCTGACATGTCAGCCTATTTAGGCAGATCTGGAGAATGGGGACAACATGGATGGTGTAGGTCTCTAAGTTGACTACATTCAATGTTGGTCATTACTCTATTGCAAGGTACCATATAAACAACTAATGAAATGCTTGCTATACAGGTATGAAAGCCCCATTTGCAGATCATTTACAAGGTAGAGGAGACCCCAACTCAGTTGAATGTATTGAGAGGATTGAGAAATCACTGGGTAACTGTGACTTACAATACCTTCGTGATAGGGTTCCAGGCTGGGGCACCTGGGTGGCTCAGTCCGCTAAGCGTCCCCGACTTCAGCTCAGGTCATGATCTCACAGTTTGGGAGTTCGAGCCCCGTGTCGGGCTCTGTGCTGACAGCTCGGAGCCTGGAGCCCGCTTCGGATTCTGGGTCTCCGTCTCTCTCTGCCCCTCCCCCCACTTGTGCTCTGTCTCCCAAAAATAAATAAATGTAAAAAGAATGATAGGGTTCCAGGCTTTTCTCTCTGGCCTCTTATACTATTCCCCAGTTACAGTGGCTCACACCCACCTTAAGCCATTTGCACTCGACATTCTCTGTGAACACTATTCTCCTAGAATCTCAAATGACTAATCCTTCTCCTTCAAGTCTGAGATTATAGGTCACTGCCTGAAACAGTTCTTCCCTGACCACCCCATCCAAACTAATCACCCCAACTTCTGATGCTGGTCTGTATTATTTTTTACAGAATTACTACTATATAAATGATTGTATTTGTTCAGTTCCTCACTAACTTTCTCCCTGGGCCCATATTATAAACTCCATCATTGCCAGAACTGTATCCCAAGCAACCAGATTGTATGTTTATTGAAATAGGAATGATAACCAATAAAAATAGACCTCGGCCAGCTCACCAATTAAGTCTTGGGTCTAGTTCACGCATTGGATAATGACGTACGAACTGTTGAAAGGATTTCAGAGAACGGATACAAAAATGATAAAAGGCTTAGAAAACAAGGCCTATTGATGAGGTTTGCAGGGGGTGACAGTGGGTTCGTGGGGTCCGGAGCCGACGACCAAGAAAGAGTTCTTGAAGTCGTCTTTGGTGCAAAAAGGTGATTTTATTGAAGCACCGGGACAGGACCCCGTGGGCAGGAAGAGCTGCCCGGGCACCATGAAGAGACACTGGTTGTATACTATGGAGTTGGGGGGAGGTAAGGTCCAGGGGAAGTTTCCAGTGAGATTTTCATATGCTAAAGAAGACTCCCAGGATGGAGGAGGCCTAGCTATTGTCAAGGGAAGGTTGTTTTTCCCTCTAGCAAAGCATCAATTAGCATTAAGACAGTAAGTTCCCGGAGAAACATTTTACTCTGCCCGCCTCAAGTATTTGCCAACGGGCTGCAGGTTATAAGGAAACTGAGTTCCATCTGCCATTTCCTTCTACCTTTGTGTCCCACATCGCTGTGGAGGGGTGATGGAGACTTAGGTCCCGCAGGACTTTGATCCTTATCAGTTAACCCTCTGTTTTTTCCCCTTTCCTTTGTTCTTGGGCCACCAGGAGAGGAACATCACCCGGATCCCACCTGGGGGGGTGGGGGTGGGGGTTGCAGCCCGTCCTCTTGCTTTATGCTCCCTCTTCACTGAGGAGGAGAAAATGATGATATGAGTTGGAATATTGCTACTCCAGAGTAAGAATCCATTAGGGTTGCTTGTTGGTTTATAGTGTATTTACACAGCTCCTTTGGATGTATAAACTCCCTTATCCTTTTACATAATAAATATGTAAATTTGTTATTACTATCCCTATATTACGGAAACTTGGGTATGGAAAACTTAACTGACTTGTCCAAAGTCACATAATTATAAGTCACAACTCACATGTTCTCATTTTTTTAATGCTTATTTATTTATTTATTTATCTTAAAAGAGAGAGAGAGAGAGAGCATGAGCTGGGGAGGGGCAGAGAGAGGGGGAAAGAGGGAATTCAAAGCGGTGAGCCCAACGCAGGGCCAGGACTCATGAACCGTGAATGATTCACATTTTCTTAGTCTTGTGTCCAAAATTTTTTGTCCTCGACATCACCTCTGATTTAGTCCCCAGAGCAAAGAATTTCATGTGGATGTAACAAACAAAGACGTTTTCTTATCGGGGTTTATAAATTCTGATAAGCGTTGTCCCACGTTATTCCCAGAAACCTTTAGAATTCCTTCGGGAAAGATATGCACCTGTCTTGTGAGGTTTGGAAGCCAGTAGACGGTATGGCTAGAGGGTAGAGATGACTTAGGTGTGGTCTCTTCAAGCTCTTCAATCTTAGCTTCTATAGTCTTTCGGCCAAGTTTTTAACTTTCGCAATGAATCCTTTCAAATTTATTTTACATTTAAAATTGGACCAAATGCTCCTGCCTTTTGAGCTTTAGCATCACAAGTGTACTTGGCTCTAGGATGTGCTCATTGCACGGGCTGTGTATATTTTTATTCAATACCCAGAGCGTGCAGTGTGAACATAATAGAGATTGAAAGACATCCAGGAGGGGAAAATACGAATTCTTAAAGAGGGAGTAACCTTGTGCTTCGTATAGATTTGTTACCCTTTCCATTCTAACCTTTTTGCGTTTTGTTTCTGTTTTTGTTTTTGTTTTTGTTTTGGGGGGGGTTGTGTGGTTGTTTTAACTAAATCTGCTTCTGAACTGTCAGTTCCACAACCTGGATCCCAAACTCATAACGGGAATGTCATGTTGCTTCTGTTCTTGTGGTGGGTCTGTTACTCCTCTTTGACTTAGATCCAACGTTCTTTAAAATTTCACACGGATAGTCAAAGTCAGCTTGCCGTAACGGAAGTATTCTTTCAATAGAACTATAAAGACATATTTGGAAGAACATTAAGTGTTACAATCTTGCATCATTTTATTAAAATTGTCTGCTGACACATCGGATGCTCTCTATTTACAGTTGATAATTGAAATCTCCTTAGTATCAGTTTACTCCATGATAACATTGGTCAATGTGTCATCTTGTGTTCAGCTAACTGGATATTTCTTTAACCCACCTATTTAGAATGTTTGATAATTGTCAATGTTTTTACAGTGAGCATCTATTCCTTCAATAATTATAAATGGATCATATGTCCTTCAGTTGAAATGGAAAACATTGTTTTCGAGTAGTAGAATAAATTAGCTTGATTTGAAAACTGTGTGATCTTTGCACTAAGATTCCAAATATAAATTATGTTTGCTCCAGCCGTGGCTATATTCCTTATAATTAGAAGATTGTAAAGAAAAAAAAAAAAAGAAAATTGTTTCATTCTTCTTCTTTTGGCCTCTCCTTGCTTCTATTAGAAACCAAAGCTGAACTTAGACATCTAGCAGCAAAATGAATATTTAGAATTACTTATCAAGAGACCTAATCCAAATATAAACTTAAAAATGGTATAGGCCAAAGAAAAATAACATCAGTGCATTTGAGCGAACCTATAAATAGAATTGAGATGAAAAACAAGTGTATAGGGAAAGAGGAATTTTAATACGTGCCGACTAGAAATACTGGGGCATTTTCTGTAATATTATCAGACTGGATGGTGTAATAGTTTCTTTTCTAATGTCAGAATATATTCAACACATTGTGTTTCTTCTTCATGCCTGGCATATAGCAGGTCCTCAATAAGTATTTGTTGAAAGAATAAAAGAACCAACAAGTCTTATTTGAGCACCTGTTATGTGGAGGATAAAAAACTACGACCCAGACAGAGTTTATGATCTAATATGGGAGAGAAGAAATATAAGGCGGACGCACAAATGACCCCCATATACGAAAGTGTGTGATAAGAATGAACATACCCTAAAAGGTCAGAGGGAGGCCAGATCAGAGGGAGAAAAAGGGACGTGAGCTTCAGAATTGGTAAACATTAGGAGAGCAAAATTATTTCTCGTAGAAAGTTAAGAAAATGTATAGAGGTTCCTAAATCAATACTATGATAAGACATTTAATAAATTAAAAACAACCAATATTGGATTACCAAGCGATTTTGTATGATCATCTATTGTTAAAAATTCCATTTGCCTTTGACAGTAATAGAATAGGACAGAGCCTAGGTTTCTCCAAGCCTCTGTCTCTTAGCTTGGTTTTTTTCCCCGAATATGCTACATACATCAACTCTAGCGTATCCAAAATATTTTAGTAATTACTCTGTCAATGCTTTATGTCTTCAGGTTAAACTTCTAACCTAAGTTATTAGCAATTAATTTAGCATTAGTTGTTTCTAGTGTCAAAACCTGTGCCTATTTTTCCTCTTGAGGAGGGAAAAGACTTGCATTATTTTTTAGTTTCCTCTTAGGTCAAATTTGCGAGAAGTAGCTGGTACTAGGAAACCTTGAATCATCAGGGTAGGGAGAGGTGTTGGGACTAAAGCACGCTGATGGCCTCACTCAGGAGATGTTCGCCTATCTTTGAATGATAGGAAGATCACTTTGATTCTTTTTTTTTTTTTTAATGTTTTATTTATTTTTGAGAGAGAGACAGAGACAGAGTACAGTGGGGGAGGGCCAGAGAGAGAGGGAGACACAGAATCCGAAGCAGGCTCCAGGCTCCGAGCTGTCACCACAGAGCCTGACGCGGGGCTTGAACTCACGAACAGTGAGATCAGGACCTGAGCCGAAGTCGGACGCTCAACCGACCGAGCCACCCGGGCATCGCTGTGATTCTAAACTGGTTTGCTGGCCCCTTCATGCGTGTTGCTCCTAACTCACTTTCCCATTTATCAGATAGAATCATAAATGTACAGGGATCCTGCAGATGTTGCTAGTCACTCTATATGCAACCACTAACACATGGACTTGAATGGCATCCGTGTAACCGCTTGTTGAATAAATTGATAACCATCTGCTCTGGAAAAGTAAATCCATTTAAATAGAGCAATCTAAGAAACACAGTATAAGAAGATCAAATGTGTGACTCCTGAATATACACAGTGCATACTAAGATAAAATGCCAATGGCTTTTTACTTTATTAACTCTTGAAATATTTCTACTCCAATTACTCTACCCGGCTCTACCTAAGAGGACAGAAGACTTAGGGCCTAACTGCCCCACACTCTTTCCACACTTCCTAGCTGTGTAAGCCTGAGCCAGTGAATTAACATTCTTTCACTTGGGGCACCTGGGTGGCTCAGTCGGTTAAGTCTCCAATGGCGGCTCATGTCATGACCTCACAGTCTGTGGGTTTGAGTCCCACATCGGGCTCAAAAATAAACATTAAAAGAGAAAGGTGTTTAAAAAAACATTCCTTAGCTTCAGGTTTTCTCGTTATAGAATGTGACTGATAATATCTATCTGAAGACAGTGCACTGAATGAGAACATCTATTGATTGAATTTATAATAGATGAAAATGTGAATACAATTTTTAAAAATTTACGTGGAAACATGCACGTGGAGTTTTTTGCTCTTTGCTTATCAGTTAAAACTAATAAGTTTCAGGGGCGCCTGGGTGGCGCAGTCGGTTAAGGGTCCGACTTCAGCCAGGTCACGATCTCGCGGTCCGTGAGTTCGAGCCCCGCGTCGGGCTCTGGGCTGATGGCTCGGAGCCTGGAGCCTGTTTCCGATTCTGTGTCTCCCTCTCTCTCTGCCCCTCCCCCGTTCATGCTCTGTCTCTCTCTGTCCCCAAAATAAATAAACGTTGAAAAAAAAAATTAAAAAAAAAAAAAACTAATAAGTTTCTGTAAGTAATTGCACATGAAATTCCAAAATCCACTAAATTAAAAATAATATATATATATATATATTTAATAAGAGAACTCATGACACCTCCTTAGTAATGCTGATTAATACTATCATTTAGGGGCGCCTGGGTGGCGCAGTCCGTTAAGCGTCCGACTTCAGCCAGGTCACGATCTCGCGGTCCGTGAGTTCGAGCCCCGCGTCAGGCTCTGGGCTGATGGCTCGGAGCCTGGAGCCTGTTTCTGATTCTGTGTCTCCCTCTCTCTCTGCCCCTCCCCCATTCATGCTCTGTCTCTCTCTGTCCCAAAAAAATAAATAAACGTTAAAAAAAAAAAAAAAACTATCATTTAGACGTATGTAATTCATGACGTTTCTAAACGCAAATTAAGATAGAAAGCTTTTTTATACGTGATCGTATCGCTAGATGTTTACTGACATAGCTTGAAGGATTAAAAGTTAGAGAAGTATAATTTAAAAGAATTACTTAGGGGCGCCTGGGTGGCTCAGTGGGTTGAGCGTCCGACTTCAGCTCAGGTCACGATCTCACCCACCGTGAGTTCGAGCCCCACGTCGGGCTCTGGGCTGACTGCTCAGAGCCTGGAGCCTGTTTCAGATTCTGTGTCTCCCTCTCTCCCTCTAACCCTCCCCCGTTCATGCTCTGTCTCTCTCTGTCTCAAAAATAAATAAACGTTAAAAAAAAAAATTAAAAATAAATAAATAAATAAAAGAATTACTTAATGTTTATTTAGTTTTGAGAGAGAGAGAGCGCATGAACAGTGTAGGGGCAGAGATAGGGAGACACAGAATACGAAGGAAGCTCCAGGCTCTGAGTGTTCAGCACAGAACCCAATGCAGGGCTTGAACTCAGGAAGTGTGAGATCATGACCTGAGCTGAAGTCAAACGCTTAACCAACTGAGCCACCCAGGCGTCCTGAGAATTATTATTAATCGCCGCTTACTTGCAGCAATTGTAGAATACCTTTTGTTGGTTAGTTTTTTTGTTTGTTTGTTTGTTTTTTGTCTTGAACTGAAAATTTACCCCATTGTTGTTCTTTTATTCATTCAATGAGGTTGTACCACGTTTAGTATCATACTAGGAGCTACAGATGTAGCAGTCAGTAAGACGATCCTTCTCCTGAAAGAGATCAAATTTTATTGGGAGAAACAGGCAATCAAGCAATTAAAATATTATATTGCAAGTGCTACAGCAGGAGAGAGCTCAGTCTCTCCCAATCTACCCCCTAGCAAAAATGCCAATCAAGGAGTCCTTCCTAGAAGAGGTAGTGTCAGTGTTTCCCTTGCTCGGCCTTTCCAGAGGAGGTTGAAATGCAAATTATTTAGATATGTAATATCTAAGTAAGGAATAAATGCAAATTATTTAGATATGTAATATCTAAGTAAGAGTTTATTGTTTGATTCCTTTGAGTTTTGCACCACACTAAACTAAAAAACATTTCAGGGACTAGAGGTAGAAGTGAAAAGAAAAAAAAAAAAACAACTAAGAGACAAAGATACAATTTTTTAACATTTATTTATTTTTGAGAAGGAGAGAGACAGAGCGGGAGCCGGGGAGGAATAAGATATGATTCGAAACTAGATGTTCACTAGGAGAATTCCTAGTGACGTTAAGAATTTGGAGGTTGAGGGGTGCCTGGGTGGCTCAGTCAGTTAAACAACCGACTTCGGCTCAGGTCATGATCTTGCGGTTCGTGAGTTCGAGCCCCGCGTCGGGCTCTGTGCTGACAGCTCAGAGCCTGGAGCCTGCTTTCGATTCTGTGTCTCCCTCTCCGTGCCCCCCACCCTGCTTGCACTCTCTCTCTCTCCTTCAAAAATAAATAAACATTAAAAAAATTAAAAAAAAAAAAAAGAATTTGGAGGTTGAATGCAATCTGATAGGTGACAATACTTAGGATTTTTCTTAGAGTGTGATGTAGTTAGATTTTTTTTTTAGGGAACAAACAAGGCGCACATTTTGATTTCTGTGCATTAGGTTGTTTACGGAACTGAACATTGCTTTCAGGGCAAGCTGCCAATGCAATACTTCTTTAGATGTGCTAAATGATCTGGCAAACCAGCTGTCCATCATGTTAGCCAAAATGTGTTGATGTGTCCTGATAGGTACTTTAATACCTATTCTTTTTTTTTTTTTAATTTTTTTTTCAACGTTTATTTATTTTTGGGACAGAGAGAGACAGAGCATGAACGGGGGAGGGGCAGAGAGAGAGGGAGACACAGAATCGGAAACAGGCTCCAGGCTCCGAGCCATCAGCCCAGAGCCCGACGCGGGGCTCGAACTCACGGACCGCGAGATCGTGACCTGGCTGAAGTCGGACGCTTAACCGACTGCGCCACCCAGGCGCCCCGAATACCTATTCTTAATTACACTCCTTCAATGTGTTCTCAACCCATATTAGAGTATTGCTAATGTGTTACGTTAATATTCTTTTGCGAGATGCACCCATTCCATTGTTATCAGTTACTTTTTTCATTGTCCCTCAAGTTCTTACGTCTTTTTGGCACACATCACCTACGTGCTCTTTTACTATATTTTTATAAATAATTTTGCAACTACCTCAGGTACCAACCCAAAAGATGTCAGTAAATGACTTGGCTTACTACACATCGCGAAGAAACTAGATCTATACCTGCATTTTAGAGAACCGGGGAGGTAGATTTCTACCTCTCAAATTCTTTTGACTCGACTGGATTCTGTTGGAAGATACTGTACTGTGTCAAGTTTTAATTGTGCTAAAGCTCTACCCATTTGAATTGACCTGTTAATTAAAGTTGCAAAAATAACTTGCTGAATCATGGCACATTTATTTTGATTATTTGCATTCTGGCTTTCCTCTTATTTTCATTATCATTCCAAATATGCATTTAATTTTTGTTTGCATGGCAATTTCAGCCAACATACCTTCATTTAGGTCACTTTGTACACAAAATGAATTATCTCATTGTTTCATCCATTTGATGGATTTCTGCTACTGCATCTGCACTCTTGAATTGTCCCAGATCAGTTCTGAGCTTCTTTATTATCTTTTCTGAACTTCTTTTTATCACAGTATCATCTTTTTATATGCTCACCTTCTTGCTTTTAGATCATTTATTGTCTCACTGCTTATTATTTAAAGATTTTTAAAATTTTTTTTAATGTTTATTTAGACAAAGAGAGAAAGAGAGAGAGAGAGAGAGAGAGTGCGTGCAACTGAGGGAGGGGCAGAGAGAGAGGGAGACAGAATTCAAAGCAGGCTCCAGGCTCTGAGCTGTCAGCACAGAGCCCGATGCAGGGCTCGAACTCAGGAACCGTGAGATCATGACCTGAGCCGAAGTCAGACGCTTAACCGACTGAGCGACCCAGGCATCCCAGTCACTGCTTATGATTTAACTAGGGAAGTTAAAGATGGGAATCGAGATGAAAAGATTAGGTCGATTTAATCTCCCAACTTTTCCTGTCCTCCTTTGCCTCTACATAGTAGACTTCTTAGAGTGTCGCTCAGCATGAAAAAAAGAATGTTCATTTCATCACCCATCTATGCATTTATCCATTTATTTTGTAAGTATCATTAACACAATGTTTCACACTCAGTTGGTTGCACATGAATGGATATATCCATTAGTTTCTTAATGCAATAAAAATTCCTATTTCCAGGGACACCTAGGTGGCTCAGTTGGTTGAGCATCCGACTCCGGCGCAGGTCATGATCTCACGCTCTGTGAGTTCGAGCCCCACGTTGGGCTCTGTGCTGACCACTCAGAGCCTGGAGTCCGCTTCTGACTCTGTGTCTCCCCCTCTCTCTGCCCCTCCCCTGCTCATGCTCTGTCTCTCTCTCTCTCTCTCTCAAAAATAAATAAAAACATTTAAAAAAATTAAAAAAAATTCCTATTTCCACCAAGTCAAGTTCTCTTTTGCTTTAATTCCCTATAGTCTAAAAAAGGGGAGAGAAAGAGAGAGAATCCATAACCAATATTGCTTAGGAAGGGTTTGCTAACGTAGACTCAAGTGTCAGATAATGACAGGTAATTTTCTTTCTGGAATATGTTTTATTTTCAGCACAAATTATACAAAAACCTTTTCTGCTTATTTTTTTAATTTCTTTTTTTTACATTTATTTATTTTTTGAGAGACATAGAGGGACAGAGCACAAGTTGGAGAGGGGCAGAGAGGGAGGGAGACACAGAATCCGAAGCGGGCTCCAGGCTCCGAGCTGTCAGCACAGAGCCCGACAGGGGGCTCGAACTCGCAAACCGTGGGATCATGACCTGAGCCAAAGTTGGACGCTTAACTGACTGAGTCACCCAGGCGCCCCAAGACATTCTATGTTTAGACATTTGGAGAGAGTTGTGTACTCTGAGGGAACATGGAATCTCCATGCCTTTTCCCCACACCTTGCCCTATGCTCCTCCTCCGTCTGGCTGTCCCTGGTTATATCTTTTTATAATAAACTGGTGATCTAGCAAAAGAAAATTCTGTGTCTTAAATCACCATCTATTATCACAGATCTTACACAGAAACCTTTTCATGGAAGATAGATAAATGTTTCTGAAGTCCTTTTTTTTTTTAATTTTTTTTTAATGTCTATTTTTTTTTAAATGTCTATTTATCTGTGAGAGTATGAGCAGGGGAGGGGCAGAGAGAGAGGGAGACAAGAATCCGAAGCAGGCTCCAAGCTCCAGCTGTCAGCACAGAGCCCGACGCAGGGCTCGAACTCACGAACCACGAGATCATGACCTGAGCTGAAGTCAGACGTTTAATCACTTAACCGACTGAGCCACCCAGGCACCCCCGAAGTCCTTTTTAAATGCAGCCAAATTAATCCGCTCACACATAGCTTGATAGTTAACATACTGATAATTTCCTTTAATTTCAATTTTGGTCAAAAGACATCTTGATGTAGAAGAAAGCATCAGGAAAAGAAAAATTAAGTATGCTTGTATCCTGTTTGACTTGGTAGGGAAAAGGTCTACCTTATCTCAAGAAATAAATATTACATAATAATAAAATAAAAAATAATGTTTACAGTGAGAGTAGGTAGTCTTACCTCCAAAAATGAATTCTCAAGATGTAATGATGAAATAATCTTATGAATAAATAGCTGCAGATCAATGAAATTTAGAGGCATGTATCTTAAACATATTCCAATTAGTTCCCATGTCTTTTGTCACACTTCTTGATTTTCAAGATATTAATTTAAAATAAAAATATTGTCCCTGGGTGACTCAGTTGGTTAACCATCTGACTCTTAGTTTTGGTTCAGGTCATGATCTCACTTTGTGATTTCGGCCCCCCGCATTGGGCTCTGTGCTGGCAGTACGGAGCCTGCTTTGGATTCTCTCTCTGTCTCTCTGTCTCTCTCTTTCTCTCTTTGCCTCCCCCATTCACACTGTCTCTGTCTCTCTCAAAATAAATAAACTTTAAAAAATAAAAAAAAAATTTCATAACTTTCCCATAACTGGGTTACTCTTTCATTCTAAAATAAGGATTAAGGGGCGCCTGGGTGGCGCAGTCGGTTAAGCGTCTGACTTCAACCAGGTCACGATCTCACGGTCCGTGAGTTGGAGCCCCGCGTCGGGCTCTGGGCTGATGGCTCAGAGCCTGGAGCCTGTTTCCGATTCTGTGTCTCCCTCTCTCTCTGCCCCTCGCCTGTTCATGCTCTGTCTCTCTCTGTCCCAAAAATAAATAAACGTTGAAAAAAAAATTAAAAAAAAAATAAAATAAGGATTAAATGGAACCAGAAAAAAAAAAAAATCACGGCCCAAAAAGTATCCATTCGTGTGGTATTTTATGTTTTTAAAGATTGTTGATGTTCTAGGGTATTTATCTAAATTACCTTTTATTTTTAATTGTTTGAATGTTATCTGGAGAGGGTGATTATTTTCCTATTTGTTGGTAATAAATAGCCTATAACCCATAATAGTTAGAACATGAGCAAAACTTTTCCACTTCATAAATAATTCATGCAAATTCAGCAATGCACCCCAAGCTGCATTTTTATAACCTGTATGTAATATAGAAAGCATTTAATGATATTAAGAAGTAACCAATTTTAATGACCAAAGAAGTCTGTTTTAATGTGGTAAGTCAACTTCGTTCAGAATACAGCTTGTCTAGAGTAGGCACCAATATATGTTTCTATATGTCATGGCCCACCTGATCAAATTCTTCAGAGAAGTTAATTATTTTCTCTTATTTTCCTATTTTTAGAGTTTGAAATTTCCATGAGTAGAAACAGACTGTTGGTAGCTCTAGTTTAGAACTCTCAAAGAACTATCCAACAGTT
Source organism: Herpailurus yagouaroundi (assembly GCF_014898765.1). Lineage (NCBI taxonomy): Eukaryota > Metazoa > Chordata > Mammalia > Carnivora > Felidae > Herpailurus > Herpailurus yagouaroundi. Next base: position 988,797 of record NW_024420499.1, on the reverse strand, counting down.
TGTTCTTTTCCTTGTGGTGCCTTCTGGAAGGCACCAATTGACCCTTGACAATTAATTGATGGCTTGGGAGGCAATCATGCCATGAAAACCTAATCCATCGAGAGTAAATACCAAGGTTCCCTGGCTTAAAATCTTTTGGTTACTGGCAAGGCCCTTGATTTATTCATCTTTGAATTCCCAATGTGTAGATTAGTATACAGTAAGTCTCTTTAAATATTTACTGAATAAATTAATTAGTTCCTTTCAGCGGGCATTTATAGGGCATCTGCTATTGTCTTCTGTCTCTGAACTTGTACTACACTTCCTGTTTGTACCTTTTGACTACTATTTTAGTATATACCTTGTTTTATGATTATTTCACAAAACAGTTTAGGATTTTGTTTTATTCATATCTAACTTATCAACAGAATTAAATTATGCGTTCCTTACAGGCAGGAATCAGTTCACTCATTTCATTTGTACCTTTCCTAAAGCCAGCGTATAAACACAAAGTATATATTTTGTTGGTTAATTTGAACAGTATGATCGAACATGAAAAAAATGTTACCCCATTGCCTTATAGCATTCAGCAAACCCCTCCCAAAATGAATGCATATTTTAAGAGAAATGATCATTTATACGTATTATGAAGTAAAATTTATTTTCACCCTAGAATGTCAGTTAGTAATGATGAAAACAAAACTTGCATGAAAATAAACTTGCATGAAATAATTCTTCAGCCTGCAGAATATACCCGTTTCTTAAACTTTGAGATAGGCTTTCATTTGAAATTGACTCATGAATTATATTTGTCGCCTAACTTCTTAATTTGTGGATAATATCTTGCTCTTCTGCACCTGTTTCCTTTCTGGTTAATATGGAGTCTAGAAGGCATAATGTGTGCTCTTCATCGTCTTATTTTTATGCTCAATGTTTCCTTTATTTGGTTATCAAAGAGGTTTCAATAATGTGAACATAATACATTCGGTGCACAGTTTTTCTATGCATATTTCAATTACCCAATGCCAAGATTAGAGATTCAAAAAAATAGAGATTTTAGGGACACCTGGGTGACTCATTCGGTTGAGTGTCCAGCTCTTGGTTTCAGCCCAGGTTATGATCTCAGAGTCGTGAGACCAAGTCCCGCGTTGAGCCCCGTGTTGAGGTCTGCACTGAGCATGGGGCCTGCTTAGGATTCTCTCTCTCTCTCTCTCTCTCTCTCTCTCTCTCTCTCTCTCGCCCTCTGCCCCTGTCCCCCACTCACACTCTCTCTCTTTAAAATAAAAAAAAGCTAAATTAAAAAAAAGAAGTTTTGTACATTTAGACCTAGCAAGTTTAGAAAGTATGGCCTCATGGCACCTAAAATCCACTAGGATACCCAGCATGAGACTCAGAAACAACAGAAAACTTGAGCGTAAACTTTCCATGCTTCTCCAATCAGTGATCAGCACTCTTCAGGAAATCTAGACATAAATAACTATTCCTTGTTAGCCTTTTCAGATAGTATCTTGCTGCAGACTTGTTAACCACTTTAAAATGCTTAAATATGTGCAATGAATTTCTATGTATTGCCTGGTCAGTAAGGTCGTTCCATTCTATATTGATTTCTCTTTATTGGTAATTGTCTTCCTCTTTGGGGCAAAAACAGATGCTGGAGCACAATAGTGGCAAAGTTTTTCAATGTTTTCTGGGAATCCAAGATGAAGAGACTGCCATTTTGAAATAATGAAGCTTCTAATACCTCAATTAATACGTCCTCATTTCATATTTATCATACCCGTGATGGAGAATGTTGACAAAGGCATAGAGTTATTGAATATTTTGCTTAATTTTGTTCACATGGGTATCATTATTATAAAATTACATGTTCTTTTCACTTGAGGAAACAATCAAATTCAGGAAGCTGTAAAGTGTACTCAATTTGCTTTTGTATGCAAATACTTTTACAACCTAGAATCATTTTGAGGTGATATCTATCTATCTACCCACCTATCTATCCATCTACCTATCAACTCATACACACACCAAGATGTAGATCACATATATAAAAAGGTAATTGTTCCCTTGATGCAGGACATGAAATAAAATCGAGACCTAAGACTAATAAATTATTTTAAAATAACTTTATAGATCTTTGCACACATAATATATCCCAGGGGTTTCAAAATACAATGAAACTTACTTGTTTTTTCAAACAACTATGCAGACATGCAGAGAAAACATTATGCATGAAAAAGACCAATAACCTGAACTTATGATAATAATAATAATAACTCATATAGTCTAAAAAATAATGCTAATCTTGCCAGATCACTTCTTATTTTTTTGAAATTTTCAATGAAGCAGACCATGTATCTGTTCTGTGTTGAGAGTAAGTGAGGAAACACGGAATGTAAGGGAGAAAATCATCCTAAAATAAAATGCATATAATAGTATTGCTCTTGACTAAAGTATTTGCATAATAAGCAATCATGATGCCTAATGTAAATGCCCCAAGGTTTTTTTAAGTAGTGATTTATTTATTTATTTAGAGAGAATGTGCATGTGCAGGAGGGTTAGAGAGGAAAGACAACCCCAAGCAGGCGCCACACCAAGAGCGCAGAGCCTGATGCAGGGCTCAAATTCACAAACTGAGATCATGGCCTGAGACAACACCAAGAGTCAGACGCTTGACTGACCTGAGCCACCCAGGCATCCCGTAAATGTCCCAAGTCTAATCAGGGTGGCTACTCACATGAAAGTATTCAATTCTCTGTAACAAAGAAGTAGGTATATGATTCAATTCCTGTGAAATGTGTTAGTCCCAGGTGTGCTCAACTGAGCCTATTCCACCACCTTAACTTAGTTCTTTAAGTGTCTTGCCTTCTCAATTAGATCATAAGCTCTCCTATATCACCAGGGGTCCCTTCTTACTCTTTTTGGTTTGTATCTCCTCTAGTACCTAGGACTGCACTGCATTCTTGATTTTTTTTTTAATGTTTTTATTTATTTTTGAGACAGACAGAGACAAAGCATGAGCAGGGAAGGGGCAGAGAGAGGGAGACACAGAATCCGAAGCAGGCTCCAGGCTCTGAGCTGTCAGCACAGAGCCCGATGGGGGGCTCGAACTCATGCACTGGAGATCACGACCTGAGCTGAAGTCAGACGCTTAACTGCTGAGCCACCCAGGAGCCCCATGCACTGCATTCTTAATCAGTGGTCAAGAACTGCCTGTAGAACCTAATGAAATATTTAGTGTATTTGTTCCAACGATGTGGTTATCACTGTTTCATTGAGGAGAGGAGCTAATAAACAGGGTGTTACGATAATAAATATATATTAACTTGGATTTTTAAATGAAAGAAAGTAAAATCCTAAAACTTAAATATTAAAAAAGGTACATAGGATATTGTCTTAGTCTGTTCAGGCTGCTGTAACAAAATACCATAGTCGGGGTGGCTTATAAACGACAGAGATTTATCTTTTTCTTAAGTGTTTTGTTTTAATTCCAATATAATTAACAGTGTTCTATTAGTTTCAGGTGTACAATATGGTGATTCAACAACTCTATACATCACTCGGTGCTGGTCATGATAAGTGGACCCTTTAATCCCCATCACCTATTTCACCCACTCCCCCCATGCCTGTCCCCTCTGGAAACCATCAGTTTGTTCTCCACAGTTAAGAGTCTGTTTTTTGGCTTGTCTCTTGTTTTCCCCTTTGTTCATTTGTTTTGCTTCTTAAATTCCACACATGAGTAAAATCACATGGTATTTGTCCTTTTCGGACTGACTCATTTCACTTAGCATTGATACACTCTAGCTCCATCCATGTTGTTGCAAATGGCAAGATTTCATATTTTAGGGCTGAGTAACGTTCCATTGTATATATGCCTCTGTGTGTGTGTGTGTGTGTGTGTGTGTGCGTGTGTGTGCGTGTGTGTGTGCGCACGTGGGTGTGTAGCACCTCTCCTTTATCCATTCATCTGTCGATAGACACTTGGGTAGCTTCCATAATTTGGCTACTGTAAATAATGCTGCAATAAACATAAGGGTGCATATTTCCTTCTGAATTAGTGGTTTCATATCTTTGGGTAAATACTCAGTAGTGTGATTACCGGATCATAGGGTAGTTCTATTTTTAACTTTTTGAGGAGCCTCCATACTATTTTCCACAGTTGGCTGCACCAGTTGGCGTTCCCGCCAACAGTGCACGGGGATTCCTTTCTCTCACATCTTTACCAACACTTGTTTCTAACAGAAATTTTTTTTCTCGGTTCTGAAGTTTGGAAATCTGGAATCAGGGCACCAGCATGGTCAGGAGAGGGCCCTCTTCTGGGTTGCAGACTTCTCATATCCTCACTTGGAGAAAGGGACTAGGGAGCTCTCTGGAGCATCTTTTATAAGAGAACGAATCCCATTCGTGAGGGCTCCCAACCTCATGACCTAATTAATCTCTTCTCAACAGCCCTACCTACTAATACCATTACAATGGGGCTTGGGATTTGACATATGAATTTAGTGGGGGAGGACACATTCAGACCATAGCAGATATGTATGTAGTCACATCGTTTCTGAAGCTTTGAGTGAAACTGGAGCAAGAAGGAAAATCCTAAACAACCGATATTTATGCTTACGGTTTTCATCCGAAGCTCTCAGACAATGCGAGAAAACCAAACACGTATTTTCCAAACAATCATTTCCATCTTCCTCTTAGAGGAACAGCAGGACGATCTTCCAAATTTAACCACCGCTGAGTGAAGGAAAAGTGTTTCTAATGGCCCTGTGTTTCTTTTCAGTTATTTATTTACTAGGTTGGCCTTTGTCCAGAAGATACGTAGGAAAGACAGTACATCAGCTTACCTCAGACGTGTTTTGATCAATTGAGCCAGAAGGATAAGTTGGGTTTTTGTCTCAGCAGGTAGGACTCTCTAGGAAGAGGTATCAGATGAGATCAGAAGGGGGCCAGGTGGGCAACCTGCTAAGGTCCTAATACAATCCAATAGAAACATCTCTGATTGGGCATGTTACGAAGATTGACAGAAGTGAAATGTCAGGTGCATAGAAAGTTTATTTCAAAAGACCAGTCCTTTGCAGCGGGTAGAAATCACAGCAATTAGGCAAGTCATGGCTGTGAAAATGGCCTCACTTCATCTAAGTGCTTCAAGCTATTTTTGTCGTTTTAAGTTGGAGTTTTCCACAAGGCTGAAGAGTGGTTCAGTTTTCCACTCCTGGCTCTCTTCTAGTTTTTTGGATCATTTTGAAAGCAGCTTTATTCGTTCAATTTAAACATTATTCAGATACTTGTAGAATATTTGAAAAGCAATAAACATTTAAACGTAACATAAAATTCAATTATATTTCGGGGCACCTGGGTGGCTCAGTCGGTTGAGCGTCCCTCTTCAGCTCAGGTCACAATCTCACAGTCCGTGAGTTCGAGCCCCGCGTCCGGCTCTGTGCTGACGGCTCGGAGCCTGGAGCCTGTTTCGGATTCTGTGTCTCCCTCTCTCTCTGCCCCTCCCCTGCTCATGCTCTGTCTCTCTGTGTCTCAAAAATAAAGAAAAACATTTTTAAAAATTGTATTTAAATATTTTACATATATACCAATATAATTTAAATATTTGTCAAATATTTAAATATCAGTAAACACGTAAGCATAACTTCAAGATTTGGTTACTTTTTGATAAGCCTTTCTTCTGGGCACAAATACCTCATAGGAAACTAAAGGAAAGGAGAAAATGTGTCATGGTATATATGTAAAATATATTTTTCTATTTGGATTGTATTAGGACCTTAGTAGACACATTGTTGTCTCCTTTCCTTAAAAGAGATTTGTCTTCTTAAAATGTATCCTTTACCTCTCCAGTATAACACTTGCCTCTCTTCCATCCCTATCGTTTACAATCTAATTATTTCTTGGGCTAAAAGCTGTTCATAAAGAGATGTGTTCCCTTGTTGCTGACAAAAGATTCATGGCGACAGTCGAAAAAGCAACACGTTCAGTTGTCAAAAAAAATAGAGTGAGGCAGAAGAAACATCCCAGAGACAAGAAGGTACAATGGCCTAGTGGTTAAGCAGCACCCTGAAAGCATGATTTACAATTGTGAGTTTTGAGCTTAATTCTGTTGTGAGCTCACGCTCTTTCTTCTGTTGTTTCGGCATAAAATAGAATAAGTAATGCTAACCAGCTTCAGAGATCATTGGGAGGAATGTCGCCAAAAATTCTGAAATGTATTAGCCACAAAGATATTTTTTTTAAGATTTTATTTGTAACGAATCTCTACACCAACCATGGGGCTTGAACTCACGGCCCTGAGATTGAGAGTCACATGCTCCACTGACTGAGGCAGCCAGGGGCCCCGACAAAGATGATTTTCTAGAAGAACTGAAATGAAAGTCAATCTGAGTATCTAAGACATAGAGTTTTAAGTTTATTCAGAGAACCACCTTTCTTTCCAACCATCAATTGGAAAGACCATAATCTTGGGGCGCCTGGGTGGCTCAGTCCATTAAGCATCTGACTTCAGCTCAGGTCATGATCTCGTGGTCTGTGAGTTCGAGCCCCGCCTCGGGCTCTGTGCTGACAGCTCAGAGCCTGGAGCTGCTTCAAATTCTGTGACTCCCTCTCTCTCTGCCCCTTCCCCACTCATGCTCTTTCTCTTAAAAATAAACTTCAAAAGAAATTTTTCAAAAAGAAAGACAATAATCTTATTTCTCTTTGTCATTATTGAATTTTATCATATTGTTGTTGCCAAGGTGTCATATAATCTATGATGAGTAAAGAACTTCACTTATAAGCCAAAAGTACATGTTAGGATTGTAATAACATTTAAAAGAGTCAAGATATGACCTTTGTGGGGTGCCTGGCCAGCTGACTCTTGATCTCAGGGTCATGAGGTCAAGCCCCATGTTGGGCGTAGAGCTTACTGAAATGAAAAGAAACTAATGGACTCGTTTTTTAAGGTCATTTACATCAGACGCATACACATATTTTCTTTTGAGTGTAATCCGTTGTACCGTCAAACGAAAAGATGTTTTGAAAAGAATTTGAAAACATCTTAACTTTAATAAGTAGTGATATTGTATTGGCTACTAAAATGCAGTGGCTAAGTTATTTATGATAAAGCTTTATTGTAAAGCATGCTTCGTATTTCAGTAAATGTGCTATAACGAAATTAATCTCCCCATACTTTTCCTGAATGTTTCCTTTTTTTTTTTAATTTTTTTTCAATGTTTATTTCTTTTTGGGACAGAGAGAGACAGAGCATGAACGGGCGAGGGGCAGAGAGAGAGGGAGACACAGAATCGGAAACAGGCTCCAGGCTCTGAGCCGTCAGCCCAGAGCCCGACGCGGGGCTCTAACTCACGGAGCGCGAGATCGTGACCTGGCTGAAGTCGGACGCTTAACCGACTGCGCCACCCAGGCGCCCCAATTTCCTTTTTTTTTTTTAACTTAAAATATTCCTTAGTAACTATAGTTAATAGATTATCAGAATCACTTAACTCTTTTTTTCAGGCAAACTTGAGTAATTTAGAGTAGACCTATATTGGAGACAATTAAGTAAAAAGTAAAAGAAAGCTATGGGGCTAGGGAAGTACTCTAAATTCCTTTAGAAACAATAATATTGCGAACCTGCAGCTGCCACTTTTTTCCCTTGAAAACAATTTGTTTTGCATCATGCAAGACTTCTTAGGACTCTCACAGACAAGTGAGATGAAGCAGGCTATTACTTTGACCTTGAGCAATGACTTGAAGCATTCTACAGTACACAGTGGTATCTGTTACCCACGTGGGTTATAGGGAGCCCTTCACTACGTACTTGAACGATGACTTGCTATCACTATAGAATTATGAAAAGAATTTACTGGTTTTAAATTTTTATAATTCATTAAATCATTGAGCTCTTCATCGCTTGTTTGTTTCTTGAATTCTAAGTGACCTCTGGGCTCTACCAAACAAAGGAAAACATAATGTCATATTCGAGGAGGCTTAAGGTATTCAAACCTATAATCAACCAATCGGAATACTAGATGATGGGTTAATCTGAAAATAAAACGATCATTTAGAGAATAAGTTGCTTTCCAACCAAAGAAAGCCCTAGAGAACAACAATGATATTTAATTCTTTACACATGGCTCTCTGTGTGTAATTCTCTCTCTCGTGAGATCCAGCCCTGCATCAGGCTCTGCGCTGACAATGCGGGGCCTGCTTAGGATTCTCTCTCTCTCCCTCTTTCTGCCTCTCTCTCTCTCTCTCTGCCGCTCCCCACCCCCAAATACATAAATAAACTTTAAAAAAAAAGAAAGAAAATTTACATTGACTTGTACTTTGAGGAGTCTAAACTAAACGAAGAAAGGAGCTAAATTTGTTAAGCTTTGGAAAGCTTATGAGAATGTTGTTATTTATTATATGTCGAGTCTCTTGAGGGTGGAAATGGAGCTGTGGGACTAGAAGATATTGAAATCACATGCAACCTTCATCTCTAGGAAGCCAAGGAACTAAATTGGAACTGATTAGTTTTCCCCAGTGTTGTGCCCACAGATGGCACTGTGTGCAATCTGCCAAATGTGTATTGCAAACCCAAGGCAGCTGTAGAAGAAGTCAGTGTGTGTCCCAATCGTGAGCCAGACACATGACCTTTACTGACAATGACATGGTTATTGGCTATTTAAATGTTTCTAGAAATCCACACACATTTTGATGCTTACGTGAAAACAATTTTAGCAAAATTTTATTTACTCACTGTCTTCTTAAGTATGGCAAAAATTACTTTCCTTTAAGCATGGTAAAAATTATTACCTATATCGGCCCATGTCTTGGGAGATAGGGGACATACCGAAACTCCTATTTCAATGATGTTGAAGAGCAATGTACAAATATATCCAGAATGTGAATATAGCTTAGATTCACTAAGCACAGTAAGTAACGGAAGGTTTTTGATATGAGACTCTCAATGACAAGTCCTATGATTTTTCCTTCTCAGCATTTCTTCCTTTGTAGAAGATATTGCCTTATGTTTCTACAGTGAAAGACTCTTAATGGGTTTATCCTCCTTGCCTAAATGCCTGATCTGTGCTCCTTTAAGATTAAAATAAATTCTTTCAGCAAGAGCTTTATGCAATAGATTCATAGGTACTTTGAACACGTGTTAAGAATACCTGCAGGGGCGCCTGGGTGGCTTGGTTGGTTGGGCGTCCGACTTTGGCTCAGGTCATGATCTCACCGTCCGTGAGTTCGAGCCCCGCGTCGGGCTCTGTGCTGACAGCTCGGAGCCTGGAGCCCGTTTCGGATTCTGTGTCTCCCTCTCTCTGCCCCTCCCCCGTTCATCCTTTGTCTCTCTCTGTCTCAAAAATAAATAAACGTTAAAAAAAATTAATAAAAAAAAGAATACCTGCAATTAATGACTAGTCCTAATTCACAATGATGTGTACACCAATCTACTTTTACACCTCACCCACACGTTTTTGCTTTAAAATTTTTATTTAGCTCTCAGACATGCTGTGAGGAAAGCCATCCTTTAAAGGACCAAACTTCTATAATTATTTAAATGATGCATATTTATGGATAGATTTAAATTTAGGATAGGTGGGTGCAGAACCTGAAAAGACATAGTGGGGAGTAAAAATAGGTTTTACAGGGGCACCTGGGTGGCTCAGTTGGTTAAACGGCCGACCTCGGCTCAGGACATGATCTCGTGGTTCGTGGGTTTGAGCCCCACATCCGGCTCTGCTGAGAGCTCAGAGCGTGGAGCCTGCTTTGGCTTCTGTGTCTCCCTCTCTCTCTGCCCCTTCCCTGCTCTGGCTCTCTCTCTCTCTCAAAATTAAATAAACGTTGGGGCATCTGGGTGGCTCAGTCGGTTAAGCGACCGACTTCGACTCAGGTCACAATCTCACAGTCCATGAGTTCGAGCCCCGCGTTGGGCTCTGTGCTGACTGCTCAGAGCCTGGAGCCCGCTTCGGCTTCTGTGTCTCCCTCTCTCTCTGCCCCTCCCCTGCTCCGGCTCGCTCTCTCTCTCAAAATTAAATAAACGTTAATTTTTTTTAAATAGGTTTTACAGTATATGCCCCAATAAGTAAATTCCGTTCCTTCTACAGTGAAACCTGTAATACCAGTCGTATGTGATGTCAAATGTCACATGATCACAACTGAGCCAGTGGTTCCTGAAATTCGCTTTGATATACAAGTGCTTTGGACTACAGGCATGTTTCTGGAATGAATTATGCTTGCAAACCAAGGTGTTACTGTATTTTCTTCTTGCGAATACTATAAATCTGGTGTCATCCTCCTGTGCCATTTCAATTTTCATATATTATAACCACCAAAAAAGTAATATAATCATACAATGGATACCAAGAATGATTTTCTCGGCCTATAGTATTTCATAAATATTACATAACCCTCTTATATAACCCTTCTGCATGGAAGCTATAAAACAAAATGGAAGAGAAATTATATAGCCACAACATTTCCTTGGAATCATTTAGCTACTTCAATTAACGTTACATACGTTCGACCAAAAGTTAACTTCTACTTCAATTAAAACATGATATCCGTATATATGGTACAGGTCAGGCCATTTTTAAAAGAAGTGATTTTTGAAGGGTCATGGTATGGCTGATGTACCATGAACAGACATTTTCTTTCAAATGACTTACAGATGTCAAAAGTAAAGATATATGTGTTACAAAACACTATGATATATTTTCTATATTTGTGTCAATTTTGATAGTAAAAGAGAATAAGACTCATTTTCCTTTTTCACTCCACTTCCTGTCAACAGTCTCCTTTACAAAGTACATTTTAATAGGTAGGATGCGATAAAAATGATAGCAATCATAGGGCTGTTATTACTCGCACAAATTAAGCCAAGAAATATATTCACACATGAATAATTTGCTGGTAATAAATTAGAGTTTTCTTAGCATACGAAGTTTTGCTTTAATTTGATGAGTAGGTTGGTACATTAGAGCTCTTTTATTGGCATCGAAAAACTGCGGAAGTCCTAATTCCCTGGTGATTTACGTAATAGTACCCAAACCATTACTAAAGCCCTCTTTGTGTAGTAACTAGAATTTTGACCATCAGATGAGTTGTGAATCATTGAATTGAGCTTCCTAATCATCACAGGTAAGCAGGTATGAATCAGGCCATTGAATGAATTACACCTAGTACCATCAAGAACATCAGTTTCAACTCTTCCCATTCAATATTTGCCAAAAAAGTTAGGTTTTTCCTCTTTCAAGTCTTCTCTGGAGAGAAATAAAATAAAATAAAATAAAATGTGACTCTGGCATAGTAATAATGGTGTTTCTAGACTATTCTAACTTAAAAACTGTAAATCAGTTGAACCTCTCAGCTACAGAATTTTTCCACGTGGCCTTCATTTCTTTCCTATGTACTGGGAGCCCTGCCAAACAGTGCTTTAGAGAGACATGTAGGTAGAACTTACTTTCGAGGGCCGCCTGGGTGGCTCAGTCGGTTAAGCGTCCGACTTCGGCTCAGGTCATGATCTCTCACTCCGTGAGTTCGAGCCCCGCATCGGGCTCTGTGCGGACAGCTCCGAGCCTGGAACCTGCATCAGATTCTGGGTCTCCCTCTCTCTCTGCCCCTTTCCCGCTCACACTCTGTCTCTCTCTGCCTCAAAAATAAGTAAACGTTAAAAACAAACAAACAAAAAAAGGAACTTACTTTTGAATAGTACCAAAAAAGATACACTAACAACTTTTTGATGAATACACGCATTCCTATCTTTTAAGCCCTGAGTTGAAAGAACACCGCTGCGTAATACGACAGGAGTGTTTTGCCCTGATAGCAGCTCACATTCATTGAACACTTCCCTACGTGCTCAACATTATTCTAAGAGTATAACCTACACTTTTCCCTGTCTCCTACGAGAAACCTATATGATAAGCTTTGTTAATATCCCCATTGAAAAAGTGAGGAAACACAGAGAATGACTCTGGATTGACCCAAACTGAAACTTATGCAATATACTAAATTTCTCATTAATATATTAATTTGTGGCAGATTCATGATTAAATACCGCCCCGCCCCCCCGCAAACAAAGCAACAGATGGTTATTACGTGTAGGCCATGTGTTTGCTCTTAGGCAATTGGCCTGAATGAAATATATTCAGGAGCAAAATACTCTTCTCTTTCAAGAGAGTAGTCTGTTTTTATAATTAATGTGTGACTTTAACTAGAGAACGGGCCTGAATAAAGAATGGACTTCAAATTCATTCCTATTTAAGGTTACTGGATATATTCAGTGAATCATCTAATCTCGATGTTATAAATACGCATGGTGGCGTGCCATTTGATCCGTGGACTGGCCTCATCATCAGACATATGTCATTTATTTGATCTTGCGAAACAACAATTTTGGTCAATGATTTTAATTAGGAGGTACCTAATATCTTTTCACTTTGCAGAACGGTTTCTGTAGAGCTCTTAACATACCGCAGGGGAAATCAAACTGACATTAACATTTAAATTTTCATGTATGCCCCCTGGTATACACAGAAGGAACCTATCCTGGAATGCTTACGTTACTAAAACTTACGAATGTACGTTACTAAAACCTACGAATGACTCTTGACAAATGAATCTCAGCAATTTCGGATAATTTTTTTAATGTGTATTTATTTTTGAGAGAGAGCATGGGCGGGGGAGGGGCTGAGAGAGAGGGGGACAGAGCATCAGAAGCGGGCTCCGTGAGGACAGCAGAGTCCAATGTGGGACTCAAACGCATTAACGGTGAGATCACGTCCTGAGCCAGTCCTACACACTTAACTGACTGAACCATCCAGGTACTCCCCCTTCCATAAATTTATGAAAATTGAAGGTCTAACTAAAATGACAAAAGCAATTACATGTAAATATAGTTATATACTTTGTTTTCAGATCCCAGATGCCTGATCTCTAAATTATATAGTTATTATTAATCTCAACAAGAAATACTAAAATGGGGGCGCCTGGGTGGCTCAGTCAGTTAAGCATCCGACTTCAGCTCAGGTCATGAACTGGAAGTTCGTGAGTTCTAGCCCCGCATCAGATTATGTGCTAACAGCTCAGAGCCTGGAGCTTGCCTCGGATTCTGTGTCTCCTTCTCTCTCTGTTCCTCCCCTGCTTGCTCTCTCTCTCTCTCTCTCTCTCTTTCTCAAAAATAAATAAAGATTTAAAAAAATGTTAATAAAAAGAGAAATACTAAAATTAACATTTTTCTATGTTACTTGTGACTTGCACTTTTTAATCAATAGCCTGAAAATTCAGAAGATTTGGGTTTGCAGCATTTAGACTGCTTCGGATTTGACATTTGCTTCAACTTTTAACTCAGTTGTTTTTACATTTCCACCATGATTTACATTGCATAAAAATATGGTGTTTGTATCAATTGTTAAGTTGATCCACGATGGCTTAAAACATATGTGATATTCCTAAATGTGTAAATCTTCTAAAATACCATAAAGCTTTCAAACTATTTCTTTGATTATTAGACTTATTATACTGTAGTCATTGACATTATTGATGTGGACCATATTTTTAAGACGTTGGCATGCACTACAGTAATGGGCTGAGGCACTACCATTATTCACAGCTGCCAGTTCACTGAAAAGTGAAAACAAAATATTCAGATATAATTACAATGTCTCCTTTAAAAATATCCATAGTTGCATTCACTTGCAACTTACTCCAGAAGGAGTTGAATCTGCTGAATGATGAGATTACCAAAACATTTATCTTCTCCTTTGTAAATTACAAAAATGAAAAAGCTCCCTAATGAATTACATAAATACGTACCTAAAATGTCAGGATTCTGTTAGATATAGGCAAACAAGAAACAGGAAAGGAAAGGAAAATAAAACACATCAAGAACATTTACCTTTTTTTTTTTTAATTTGTTTAATGTTTATGTTGGAGAGACAGAGAGAGAGAGAGAGAGAGAGAGAGAGACAGCGAGCATGAGTGGGGAAGGAACGGAGAGAAAGAGGGGGACCCAGAATCCCAAGCAGGCTCCAGGCTCTGAGCTGCGAGGCTGGAACCACGAGTTCATGACCTGAGCCTAAATCAGAGGCTTAACCGGCTGAGCCACCCAGGCACCCCAGGGAACTTTTACCTTTATAAAAGTGTTACTTTGGCAAAGTAGACTGACTTGGCCTACAAAATTCAAGTGTATCTGAAATGTGGCTTAAAATAATATTTCACACCACTTGAATAAAATAACATAAAAATTTTAGTGCCATTTTATATCCTGGATTAACTAAATTCATACGTAAGCATTCACTCATGCAAAATAATTTTTCAAAGGAATATCCTAACTATATGACCTTGGGCAACTAACTTATCTTTCCTGTAAAATGGGATATTCTTCACCTATCAAATGGGGATAACAGCTTGATAGGACAGTTAAATGAGATAGTTCAATGACCTCTGTAATGTAAAACGGAAACAGCTAACATCTACATTAAGAATATTCACAACATAGGGGCGTCTGGGTGGCTCTGTTGGTTGAGCGTCCGACTTCAGCTCAGGTCATGATCTCGCAGTTCATGGGTTCGAGGTGCGGAGCCTGCTTGGGATTCTGTGTCTCCCTTTCTCTCTGCCTGTCCCTTGCTCACTCTCTGTCTCTGTCTCTGTCTCTCTCAAAAATAAACATTAAAAAAATGAAATAAGATATTAAAAAAACAAAAAGAATATTCACAACATGTAAACATGCATACAGACAACCAAGACTTCAGATGAAGGCATGCACACTTGTTTTGTGGATTTTCAAATATGAGTTTGGAAAACAGACCAACCATAATACCCCATATATATAAAGTTTGGTGAATCTTTCCTGCTTTAATTTTTCACCATTAAATAAAACTAATATATGGGTCTGGAGGCTTATCTGATTGCATCCTTAAAATCAGCAGGATTAAGTGAAAGTGTTTCCCATGTATAACTAGACTTAAAAATTCTATGCTTCTTCAATTAGCGAGCCAGATTTTCTCAGGGCAAAACCTGTTTCCCAAAGGTCAGGTCCGCAAACTTGAAAACTATATTAACTCTTAAGGTGGCCAAAGTACTTTACTTGGGCCTAAAGTAATAACTCACTGACTCTTACTTTAGTAACCTGAATGAATTAGAAATTAACTTCAGTTTGGGGTGAACCTTATATATTGAATAATCAATTCCCAGGAAACAAAAGCATTAAGAAGTTAATGATTTTGCCAAATTATTGATTTTTTTTTAATTTTAAACATCATCTGTGTCTTGCCCTTTTATGTTCCTATGACTGTTTTCAATGGTTTTGATGGAAAAGGTGGGGATTGAGACATTTCGCATGGGATGATATTAAGCTAAACACACCAAGAATTTGAAAATAAGATCGAGAAATCTAAGTTTGTTAGGATTCAAGTTTTCCTTCGGATAAATTCAACAAGGCCTCTTGGTCACCGCCCTTTCTTAGAATTTCCACCCTCAATGGAGCTAATGCAAATATATTCAGGAAAGAAGAAAGACACTCCTCATTGGGCATTTGTTATGAAAGCACATTTGCCCCTGTTTGCTTAAAGGCTAAGTTTGGTGAGTCTTTGACCTCTCAGCTTGTTACAAACAGTAGAGGAAATAGCTATGCTCCCAACAATTGTGTTTTTCCAAAGACAGTGCCTCAGGGTAGTTCAGGGGCGCCTTTTAATGCAGGAACAAAGGTGTAGAGCCTCTGCAATCACAGCCCAAGCAAAGAGCTTTATAATATATCTTTCCACCTATTTCATAGTCTAGCTTTCCAATATACTCATACTAAGAAAATCATCACAGGGAAGAAAATGAGTGACATATGGTTCATTCCATCCAGTGTCTGAAGCTGCGTTTCTATGGCAACATTTAGAATTTGAAACACTCCAAGGGCTACCGTTTCTCATGTTAAACAACAAACTTTTTTTCGGGGAAAGGACCGAACGCATAGTAATGACTTTAAAAGAGTGAGACATTTAAAGAAAACGATTAAAGAGGGAGACGCTTTCACGAATTTCTTTTTTTCCTAAATCTGCAGTAAGCAGGAAGAAAAGGAGAAATGTGTGTTCTGGCATCTCTTTTCCTTATCTGCTTCCCCACTTCAGAGAGTTTCCTCGTTGTATTTGCCAGTATTTTCCCAAATCATAAATCTAAAAATTTGAAATAATATATTTGAGATATGTAATAAAGGCTGATCAATGCCCTCAAGTCAAAATGTACAGCACAGTAAGAAATACTTTATGTTGCACGGTGCCTTAACTTTAAAACAGGGCCGCCTGGGTGGCTCAGTCGGTTAAGCGTCCGACTTCGGCTCAGGTCGTGATCTCGCGGTCCGTGAGTTCGAGCCCCGCGTCGGGCTCTGGGCTGATGGCTCAGAGCCTGGAGCTTGTTTCTGATTCTGTGTCTCCCTCTCTCTGACCCTCCCCCGTTCATGCTCTGTCTCTCTCTGTCTCAAAAATAAATAAACGTTAAAAAAAAAAACAATAATAACATCTATTATTTCATGTAAGCCTCTCAATAATTATTCCAAGTATATAAGACAGTTATTATGCTCAGCTCACCAATAGACGGGTACCTAAGTTATGAGGGAGTATCTTGCCTAAAGTCAAATGTGTATTAAAAGCAATGGTGGTTCTAGAACCCATGTTTTGTGACTTTTTTTTATTATTATTATTTTAGAGGGAGAGAGCAAGCAAGGGAGTAGAAGGCAAGGGGAGAGAGAGAGAGAGAGAGAGAGAGAGAAAATCCTAAGCAGGCTCCACACTCAGCACGGAGGGCTTGATCCCATGACCCTGGGATAATGATCCAAGCCGAAATCGAGAGTCGGCCGCCCAAACGACTGAGCCCCCCAGGTGCCCCCATGGTTCCTGACTTTAAACTGTGCTGTCTGCCAGTCTTCATGATACTGTATGTATTAGTATGACCTAAGAAGGTGATGGACTTTAGATCCTATTTCACAATTTCATACTCTGTTCACAGTGGACCCTGAATGCAAAATCACATTTATCTCAACTTCAAAGGAATATGGACGTGTAGTTAGTCTGATTGGAGCTAAATACAGGAGGCACTCTGCCTGTTGCTGCCTTTTGATTCTATATCGTGTCTACAAAACAAGCAAAGTAGAGGCTTTGTAAATATTCCATTAACATTATCCACATAGATGTATTCTAATCTAGTGACATAATTCTGAGAAAAGCTTGCATACTCAGCAGCAAATGTTCTGCATCATTTAATACATCTGTGGTTAGCCCGGTTAAGGCTGCATGCATGTGCTGTTGGCACAAATATATTCCTTGCGATTCATATCAGACAAAATAACCCCAACACAACTTGACTTGGGTTCATTGGAGCAGTGTGGCAATAGACGGTTGAATACTTTTTGTTTTCGAACTTAAACGCTTGTGCATCCTTAAACAATTGTACAGCCTTCTCGAATGCATGAATCTTCTGTTCCACTTTTATTCCAAGACCTACTCTGTCATTCATGCCAATGGAAGAATCTGTATCCATAGGTTCAGGAGTTGAAAGGAACCCGTGGAATGACACAGTCTAATTTTTTTCCTTGCGTGTTGCACTTAGTCTAACACATACTTGTTGAAAGGTTATTTTACGTTCTCTCCTTGACAGCTCCAAATTAGGGACCTTTGGCATTTACGCTATCCCTGGGGCTTGCTGCCCTACAGTGAAATTATGACTCATCATATAAAATGTGTTGTAGCTTCTTAAGGTGCCCGACACAGAAATAGTTTAAGCCTTACATCTTGATCATTTCCCTGAAGAAAAATCCAAATAGCAGTTACCAATAGATTAACAATAAATTGTTGACAGATGTGTAAAGTTTTTAAGGGTGTTTGATAACCATATCTCATATTGAGTAGGTAAGTATCAATCCCGAGAATCACATGGCTGCAATCATAAGTTTTGTCTACGTGCCTAACACATATAGGGAAGAAAACACATCAATGAAACTGACTAATATAGCGAAATGACAAAGCCAAAAGCTCCCTCTCCAAAATTCAGAATATTCCTTAATCTTCTGATAGAATCACCTTCGATTGTCCATAGTCATTATTCCATGCTGAAACTAGAATGCGATCCATTTCAGTTTCCTGAGATAAGAAAAGATCCACTTTTGGAGAAGACAATTTAAAAAAATCATTTAGGCTGCAGAATGTTTCCATTTTTCTACACACTGGAAAATTCGTTGTTAAGAAAGCATTTCGAAAGAAAGAATTCATTGTAATCGGCTGGAATGACAGCTTTTGAATTGCAATATGGATTTTTTTTTCTTTCATAAGTATTAACTGCTGAAAGAACGACTCGCGAGAGTTTTTAATTTTTTTAATGTTTATTTGCTTTTGAGAGAGCGACAGAGTGCGAGTGGGGGAGGGGCAGAGACCGAGAGGGAGACACAGAATCCAAAACAGGCTCCGGGCTCTGAGCAGTCAGCACAGAGCCGGACACAGGGCTCGAACCCACGAACCACGTGATCATGACCTGAGCCGAAGCTGACACTTAACTGACCGAGCCACTCAGGTGCCCCTCATGAGAGTTTTTAAATAGGAATGTGGACAATCACTTTTCAAAAAAAAAGAAAAAAGGGGGGGGGACTTAATAATCTATTACTGCCCTACAGTACTGTTTTCTCTCTTTCTTCTTTTTTTTTTTTTTGTCTGTTTGCTTGCTTGCTTGCTTTTCTATTTTAAGATCAGAATGAATATGCTCCACACAAAGCATTTTTGTTTGTTTAATCCTTAGAAAACCATCAGGAGCCTGCTCTGGTGTTATCTGCCTTTGAGCTACAAGCTAGTCAGATAACAGGTGGCCTGAGTGGGTGAGTGTGGGGAGATTTGCTTACTTGAAATCCTCCTCCAGTTCAGCGTTTGAACTTCTTTAATTCAAA
The DNA here is from genome assembly GCF_014898765.1 of Herpailurus yagouaroundi. NCBI lineage: Eukaryota > Metazoa > Chordata > Mammalia > Carnivora > Felidae > Herpailurus > Herpailurus yagouaroundi. The sequence continues at coordinate 969,938 of NW_024420499.1, read as the reverse complement.
GCCTGAGCCACTGTATTTGTTTCCCTCTCTGTGGAAATAAAGTCACAGAATCATGCAAGTGCCTGACGTACTCAAGAAATACATCGTGAGTCCTGTTGGATGTGTGTGCATTTGGTATGTGTTTGCAGGGCCCGTGTTGAAGGGGCACATGAAAAATAAACTGTGGGAATTTTGTGAGGGGCTAAAGACTTTGGATTTAGTCTGTGGTCAGTCCAGATTCCTTGAACGGATGGATAACATGACCATGTCTCATATAGGAAGCAAGCTCTGGGGGCCATGTTGACAGGGATTGGATCAAGGGTCTTGATATGTTGATGAGGTTCCTGTATGGAAAGGAGCAGACAGATTCAGAACTATTTCGAGGACCCTTGAAGAGTGTGGGCTTGAACTGCCCCTTGAACTGCATCCCCTTATTCGTGGATTTTTTTTTTAATATAAAAAACAGTCTAGCGTTGTAAATGTATTTTTTCTTCCTTATGATTTTCTTAACATTTTCTTTAAAACTTTTTTTTAATGTTTATTTATTTTTGAGAGAGAGAGACCGAACCAGAAACTCTGGCCACTGTCCTGTCCTTTCTATACTTTGAATTATCTTGGGACCCCAGCATAAATCGAGGTAAACAGACCCTGTGAATAGAATAGATTATGCATGGAATTCTTCTCCTAAACACGTAGTAAATATGAGAGGTTGACCAGACACTATGTGCGTGTGAAGATATTTGAAGACTGTATATTTGGGTGTACATGCACACCCACAGATGTACTCAAGAAATACTCAAGACGTACTCAAGAAATATATATATCATGAGTCGTGTTGATGTAAAGCAGACTTGAATTTAAAAGATCAAGATAACCCGGGGCACCTGGGTGGCTCAGTCAGTTGAGCAGCGAACTTCAGCTCAGGTCGCGATCTCACGGTTCATGGGTTTGAGCCCCGTGTCAGGCTCTGTGCTGACAGCTCAGAGCCTGGAGCTTGCTGCGGATTCCGTCTCTCTCTCTCTCTCTCTCTCTCTCTCTCTCTCTCTCTCTGTCTCAAAACTAAATAAACATTAAAAACAAATAATAAAGGATCAAGCTAACCCTCTTCAAGTCCTGTCTCCATTCCCACCTGTATTCTTACTTCCATGTGCCCAACTCAAACTGGTAAAAAAAAAAAAAAAAGGGAATAGACAAAAGCACAAAATGTTGCTGTTGATTTGGTAGTGAGGATGAGAACAAGGGAGAAAACCAAGCTTTCGTGTTGCAGGGATATTGGAGATCAGCAGGCAGCTCATTCTGGGGGAATGAATAGATCCTCAGTACCAATTACCAAATAGGAAAGATGCCATTTACTTTGCTCCTGTACCAAACTCTAGTGATCTCATCTTCAGAGGTTCAAATGAGATGGTCGATGTGAAAGTGCTTTGTAAGCCGGGAAGTACCACAGGTTTTAGGAACATTGTACATTTCAGTCTCAGTGACAACATTTCAAAAGATTTCATTTCTCAGCTACCCACACATCACTTTGAAAATGTTAGCCTTAAGATGCTTCATTTGTATTATGTAACTACTTAGAAGGAGCTACGAGCAGAGCTAATCGAATGTTCTTGCTGCCTAAGTAATCTGACAATTAGAAGGGCTTAATTTCACCCACCAAGAGATATCTTCTTAGACTTCCACATGAGTTTTCTAAAGAAAAAATAATTAAAAATTGAAAAAGGCAGAAAAATAAAATGTTGGGTAAACGCATCTGCTAAACCACACATTGGGAACGCGTCATTACCCTCTTAGCGAAATGATTGTGTGAACAAGTACAAATTGAGTCCCTTCTGTAGGCATGGGCTTGATTATTTCCCTATTTTGCCCATTCCATATTTCATGTGCTGTTGTTACATTTACCATATTTTGCTACGTGTAAGGCTGCCAGATCCTTAGCCAGAACATTAGCATTACAGAATTGCTTTAAGTTTATTTATTTTGAGAGAGAGTGCGAGCATGAGCGGGGTAGGGGCAGAGAAAAAAGGAAAGAGAATTCCAAGCAGGCTCCGCACTGCCCGTGCAGAGTCTGATGTGGGGCTCAAACTCATGAACCATGAGATCATGACCAGAGCCGAAATCAAAAAAGTCAGACGCTTAACCGACTGAGCCACCCAGGCGCCAATAGAACAAGAAATGAATATGTAGAACCAGGAAGACACGTATGTCAAAAGCATTAATGAAAGAAAGATAAATGAATACCTTTAACACTCTGCAATTGAGGTTGAACTAGTGTAGATTGAAATTTGCCATTTTTCGCTCAATAACCTTGTAGATGCATTTTTAAAGTCAGCAGGACTATTTTAAGTAGAACCTGAATCTTTGAGAACACTGGACTACTTAGTATCTATAATTAGTGGGTGGTAACACATTTATATTGAAATTTCTAGATGACGGTTCCTTATGTAAATGTGCTTTTTATATTGTTTAATATGCTGCTCTTTTTAGAATTTTAAAGTTCAGAGAAATGAGTGTGCCTTACAAGTAAGATTTATTTTTCATTCTCTTGAAAGAATATTTCATTAGCATTCTGCTGCTGACATCTTCATTGAAATAAACCTTTTCTTTTTTGCCTGCCCAGGAAAAAAAAAAAAAAACCAAAAAACTAGAAATCTACAATTCACTTAGAGATAAGATCTGTCTGTCTCTCTCCCTCCCTCTTGGTTTCTTCACACCCTCCCACTACGTTTTCCTCAAGGCTCTGAAACCTTATAAAATACCTCATAATAGGATGAAGCCTATTTATATACCTAGTTATAATAGACTTCTCTTTAAGCTTCTTCTTCTTCTTCTTTTTTTTTTTTTTTAAAGAAGTGGAACAGAGCACTGGGTGTTAAATATAAGTAATGAGTCACTAAATTCTACTCCTGAAACTAATATTGCACTACAAGTTAACTAACTAGAATTTAAATAAAAACTGGAAACATAAAAAAAGAGAATAACGATAAGCTTTTGATCCAGACATGAGAAAACTAACCCTTACGTGAGCATGACTTCTTTTTTGTTTAAAATAAAAGTAGGGGGGCGCCTGGGTGGCGCAGTTGGTTAAGCGTCCGTGAGTTCGAGCCCCGCGTCAGGCTCTAGGCTGATGGCTCAGAGCCTGGAGCCTGTTTCCGATTCTGTGTCTCCCTCTCTCTGCCCCTCGCCCGTTCATGCTCTGTCTCTCTCTGTCCCAAAAATAAATAAATGTTGAAAAAAATTTAAAAAAAATAAAATAAAAGTAGGAAGCTTAATAAAGTTAAAAAAAAAAAAGAACACAAGTTGGAGCAGCCAACTGCAAAGAACAATTTGAAAAGGAGCCATTTGCCCTTACTTTGTTCAAAGGCTTCCATTAATTTAACACTATTTAAATATAAATACAAACTCCTCCGTCTGCCAAATTGGATAACAGACCACCTGGGAGCAGAAATGACTCCTTATCTTGCTGATGTAAATCATCGTATAAGGTTGTAATTATGGTCATAAGAGAAACAGACCAAGCTCGACACAGATGTCCCAACTTCCTGTCACTGTCGGTAACGCTTTGAAACCCTTCAGTGTTTGAAACAGGGGTTGAGTTTGTAACTATCTGTAATCCATCAGTGGTTGTCAAATACCAACAGATAAAAGTTCTCTCTCTGTGATTGTCTTGTTGAAATTCAAATGATGACAAACAGATTGAGGCTACAGAGGATTTTACACTGAGGGCTGTTCATCTATGTTAGGATATCATTTAGCCATACAAAACAGACAGTTTCATTCACAAAATGTCCCTGCATGGCATATTTGCACCTTTAAATCTCTTACTCCTAGTAAATATAACCCGAAGTTTGATTGAAATATTGAATGCGTGGGTGGGTGGGGCGAGGGGAAATTATCATCTATCAAACTTGTACACTGGCCACGAAGAATAAGCCTTAAGAATCTGAGACAATGGTTACCTAGTAAAAGAATCACTATATGAGGCTCCTGGGTGGCTCGGTCGGTTAAGCGGCCGACCTCGGCTCAGGTCATGATCTCACAGTCTGTGAGTCGAGCCCCGCGTCGGGCTCTGTGCTGACCGCTCAGGGCCTGGAGCCTGCTTCAGACTCTGTGTCTCCCTCTCTCTCTGACCCTGCCCCGTTCATGCTCTCTCTCTGTCTCAAAAATAAATCAACATTAAAAAAAAAAAAGAATCACTATATTCAGAATGGTTGACTTCTGAGGATTTTACATATTCTTACACTAAAAAAGTTGTTATGAGGGTTATGTTTTGAGATAACAATATTCTCTTTACAAATTGATCCAATTGCTAACGTGCATTCCTCCCTGCCCCATGACAGCAATGAATATATTGAATTAATGTAAATTATATTTTTAGGACACAAGCAAGCAGCTTTATACAAGAACCCTTCATGATAGTATGTATCTCAGGGCGCCTGGGTGGCTCAGTCGGTTAAGCCCGCGACTTCGGCTCAGGTCATGATCTTGTGGTTTACGGGTTTGAGGCCCGCATCGGGCTCTGTGCTGACAGCTCAGAGCTTGGAGCCTGCTTCGGATTCTGTCTCCCTCTCTCTCTCTGCCCCTCCTCCCTCATGCTCTGTTTTTCTCCTTCAAAAATAAATACACATCAAAAAAAAAAAATTAAAAAAAAAAAAAGATAGTATATATCAGGGGCGCCTGGGTGGCTTAGTATGTTTAGCATCCAACTCTTGATTTCAGCTTGGGTCATGATCCTGGGGTCTTAGGATCAAGCCCCATGCCTGGCTCCGCACCAAGCATGGAACCTGCTTGGGATTCTGTCTCTCTCCCTCTGCCCCTCTACCCTGCTCTCGTTCTGTCTTTAAAAAAATAAAAAATAAAAATTAGGATAGTGTGCATCAGCAGCCTAAATAAGCTAATTGGTTATTGGCAACTATTCACCAATTTAGTATTTTTGCATAGTTTTACCCTAGAATTTCACTGAAGTATTCTAAGATACTTTGTATCATGACTGTGCCTCTCATTTTTGTAAAATGGTCTGCTTACCGAAGACCGCAGAATGTAGTCAGATGACATTATCCACTGGTCTTAAGTAAAGATCTTGCTCTAGGAACTTTTGGCCAAGCGTTAAATGTAGTTGGACAAGAGTCCAAAGGTTATACTTATTTAAAAAGAGGCCTTTAGTATACTAAAATTAAATATGCTTTATAAAGAAAAAGTATACTTTGGAATGTTCTTTCATGTTTTTCTCTGAAGCCAAGGGATGTAATAGCAAAATCACCTCTTATTTCACAGTCTTGAAATTTGTAAAAATTTACTTTTATTACTTAAAACTGTTACTTTTAGTTCATAGTACAAGTCCTCTTGGTGATTTCTTTGAAAGAGAAGATACGTTTCTAGAGAAAAACAGAGAATTTTTGCTTTCATGTGACTATTTTTTAAGTACTAATATACACTAAGGTCAAACGCATTTTTGGCCTATCAAGTATTGCAGATTTTTCATAAAGTATCAAATTTACAAAAAAGGAATGTTAGTGGGAAGATTGTATTTCTCCTCACTAGGGTACTTTAAAAATACATCTTCATAAGAAAAAGACTAAAACAAGATACCTTCTTAAAAATAATCATGATATAAATAAATTTGCTATTTACAAACTTTACAAAGTTTAATGTAAAATAGCTCTTTTAAATCAAAAACCTCTACTTCTTTTTTTTAAAGTTGGTATGTTATTTTGAACTTAATGAAATCAGACCTTTTATTCTTTAAAAAAACAAAAACAAAAAAACAAAAAAAAGCTCTGTGCCCAGCATGGGGCTTGAACTCCTGATCCCGATATCAGGCCTGGAGTGCTTCACCGGTTGAAAAAAAACAAAACAACCCAAAACTAAAATCTTTCAACTAACAATGAGATGTAGTTTGAGACACTGGAAACGAAAACTAGAAGAAGAAGAACGGAATTTGTGTAGTGCAATCAAAACATTTCAGTAACTTAAAATTTGACGGGTATTTTTTTCTAAAGGCTCAGGTCATGATCTCAGGGTTCAAGAGTCTGAGCCCCGTGTCGGGCTTTACGCTGGCAGCATGGAGCCAGCTTAGGATTCTCTGTCTCTCTCTCTCTCTCTCTCTCTCTCTCTCCTCTCCCCCTCCCCTGCTCAAGTTTTCTCTTTCTCTTAAAATAAATGAATACACTTTAAAAAATAAATTAAAATTTTTATTGATTCTAGAAGCAGAAAGCAGGATCTGATGAAGTCTTTCTGCCTGGCCCCTCCTTTTTTCCAATTCAAAATGTTCCTATGCAAGTCAAAAAGTTCAACAGTATCAAGCCTTCAATAAAAGGCATTGGCTACAAAACAACTCTTTCAAAACCAGCAATATAGATTAAGGTCATTCTGGTAACTCCCAGGACTGCCCTTCTCCGCGAGCATTCGCCACTTAATCAAAATATTTTCTTATCCTCAGACATGATTAAAACACACCTTTCATGAAAGTAATTTTGTTATCGCAAACGTTTGGCTATATTAGGGTATGAGAAGCCTTGAGCAGAAGAAAGAATTTTTAGCTACTGTACTTCACAGCATGTTCCAGAAATAATTCTCCATGGGTTCCACATTACACAGAGCTCTTCTCCGTGAGTAAATAGAATGAGAAATAAGGAACGTAGGCACTTTGAGCTACCGAGCGCGAACGAATTTTGGAACTAGTTTTTCTCCATCAGAAAGTACTAAGTTGGTCCTCTTCCTCCGAAAAGGTATTTCCAGGGGCAGCTCGTGATGCTTTATTGCCAGAATACCCATCTTCCGTTGAGGCTGAAGTTCCAATGAGAATGCTTTTGAGACTTATTTCTGCGAGGGCCCTAGGTCTAAAGGGGGAGGGGCGAGGTTGTTATTTCCAATTAACGTCTTGTGAATTATTTTACAATATAATTTTTAAGAAAGTATTCACAGGGGCGCCTGGGTGGCGCAGTCGGTTGAGCGTCCGACTTCAGCCAGGTCACGATCTCGCGGTCCGTGAGTTTGAGCCCCGCGTCAGGCTCTGGGCTGATGGCTCAGAGCCTGGAGCCTGTTTCCGATTCTGTGTCTCCCTCTCTCTCTGCCCCTCCCCCGTTCATGCTCTGTCTCTCTCTGTCCCAAAAATAAATAAACGTTGAAATAAATAAATAAATAAAAATAAAAAATAAAAAAAATCTAGAAATATAACCTTTAAATATTCCCAGATTATGAACTTGTGTATAAATTTGCAGAATTAGGGGCGCCTGGGTGGCGCAGTCGGTTAAGCGTCCGACCTCAGCCAGGTCACGATCTCACGGTCCGTGAGTTCGAGCCCCGCGTCGGGCTCTGGGCTGACGGCTCGGAGCCTGGAGCCTGTTTCCGACTCGGTGTCTCCCTCTCTCTCTGCCCCTCCCCCGTTCATGCTCTGTCTCTCCCTGTCTCAAAAATAAATAAAACGTTAAAAAATTTTTTTTAAAAAAAGAAAGTATTCACAGTTTAAAATATTTCCTTTAACTCCTATTACTTCCATCAAGTATATTTACATTTTTTCATTACTATTAATTTTGAAACTAAAGATAATAAACACAGAATTATGACACATACCAAAGAACATAACTGTAAAATAAGTAAATATACATTGTGCAATTTTATTATTTATACCTTTACCTTAAATACAAATAATAGTACTTTAATAATGTAATGTTTCAGATCAGAACAAAAGGAGTGAAATTAAAAATCCTCATGATTTTCATTTTGTTTTCTTTCTGAAAGAAAAGTGAGGGGGCACCTGGGTGGCACAGTTGGTTGAATGTTTGACCTCGGCTCAGGACATGATTTCATGGTTCATGGGTTCGAGCCCCATGTTGGGCTCTGTGCTGACAGCTCAGAGCCTGGAGCCTGCTTCAGATTCTGTGTCTCCCTCTCTCTCTGCCCCTCCCCAGCTTGTGCTCTGTCTCTCTCTCTCTCTTTCTCAAAATAAACATTTAAAAAAAAAGAACGAGAAAAAATTTTAATTATTTCCATATTTGATACATCTTATATAGCTGAAGCTTTCCTTAGTATAAGTAAAATTTTAATGTAAAGTCAGTGATCGACATATTTTGAAAATTGCAGCCATAGTGGAGTTCATAGCATTGACGTTATTACGCTGAGGAAGGTTCGGAAGAGATTTGGCGGGTTAAGAAGATTATTCCTCTCATTTACACCAGTTATATTTTCTTCCAGTAAGGGTCTAAAACTTGCTTTTGGGAAATGTCATGTAGAGTAGTAACTTGGTATGTATCAGAAGAGGTCAAGTCAAAACTACAGATGAAAAACAGTATTCTGAAAACCTACCTTAGTTTTTAAAGAGAAAGATTTTCAGTGGCAAATGTTTCACATTACCCAGTAGTACCTTGGCATACAGATTTATCCTCTAGGGTCTGAGAGTGATCGAGGAAGGGTCTACTTAATCTGGAGAGAAAGTTCACTTTGAGGATAACACCATGCCATTCTGGTTACGTTTTAGTTAATGCTGCATCAGTTTGGTTTCCAGAACGACATGAACTCAGGTCTTTGAAATAAGGAGACAGGAGTGCATCTTCTTACATTATTTATTTTTATATTTTTTAGGATTTATTATCATTTTTTTTTTTTGCAGGTGCTGGAAGTCACATTTTTAAATTTTATGTATAGTCAAGTTAGTTCACGTACAGTATAGTCTTGGCTTCAGGACTAGAACCCAGTGATTCATCTCTTACATGTGACACCCAGTGCTTATCCTGAAAAAGTGCCCTCCTTAATTTTAACAGTCCCCCCCTCCACCGACCCACACCCATCTCCAGCAACCCTCAGTTTGTCCTCTGTATTTAAGAGTCTCTTATGGCTTGCCTCCTTCTGTGTTTTTATCTTTTTCTCTCCCTTCCCCTGTTTTCGTCTCAAATTTCTCAAATTCCATATGAGTGAAATCATATGATATCTTTCTCTGACTTATTTTGCTTAGCATAATACACTCTAGTTCCACCCACGTTGTTGCAAATGGCAAGATTGCATTCTTTTTGATCGCCGAGTAGTATTCCGTTATATCTGTATACCACATCTTCTTAATCCATTCATCAGGTGGTGGACATTTGGGCTCTTTCCATAATTTGGCTGTTGTTGATAGTGCTGCTATTAACATTGGGGTGCCTGTGCCCCTTCAAATTAGCATTTTTGTAACCTTTGGGTAACCACCTATGATCCAGCAATTGCACTACTAGGAATTTAAGATTTTCTTTTTTGGCTAATCTCTACACCCAACGTGAGACTCCAACTCACAACCCTGAGATCAAGACTCGCATGCTCTACTGACTGAGCCAGTCAGGGGTTCCCTGTTTTTTACTTTAAGTTAGTAAATAAATCGGCTTTTTGTTTGATAGATCAAGCTCAATGGAATTTGTTAATACAATTTGTCTGGCCAGGCCTTACGGATAAAGGAAAAAAAAACTGGGGACACTTACACGGCTGTGGGGTTCCCAAAGGCCATATCTGCGTGACTGCAAAGACAGCATCATTTCCCTCAAATGGGCACAAGCATAGGCTTTGTAATATACCAATACCCATTAAGCATCCGACTTCGGCTCAGGTCACGATCTCATGAGTTCAAGCCCCACTTCAGGCTCTCTGCTGTCAGTGCAGAGCTGACTTCAAATCCTCTGTCCTCCCCTATTTCTGCTCCTCCCCTGCTTTCTCTCTCTCTCTCTCGCAAAAATAAACATTTAAAAAAATACAAGGCATTAGACCACGAACTTTTGATATTAGTCAGTAACTTAATAATTTGAATAGAACTACAAAAAAGGCAGATTAAGTTTGGTTTGTAACACAGTAATTTTTTTCAGTAAAACGAAGTTTGCAGTTATTTCTGGGAACGTTTCCTGTCAATTATAAGATAACTCATCTCTCATTTAAAAAAAAAAAAAGTTCAGTATTTATAAAAGGTATCAATTTGACAGCTCTGGAGACACCCTTCATTTTCTTTCTTTTTTTTTTTTATTCAAATAATGGGAACAGCGACGTTGCAACTTTCTGCGTAATTTCCAACTAAAGCATCTGTGGTGTCTATCACTATTTTGAAAAGTCTGTTTCCTGGGTGAGGAATTATTTTGGTCAACACATCCTAGCATGTGTTGCCCCAGAAAGGCAGCTTCTTTTTCCTCAGAGCACTAAATACGATCATGATACTTGACTTTGGTGAGACACGGGTGAAGATACGGTTACGAACTGCCAATTAGCAACCCACCATCTCCTCCTGTACAAGTTGCGAGCAAGGATTAAATATCTTAACAAGTGAAAGATCCTAGCAGAGAGCCTGGTATTCCTTTCCTTGTTTTCTTCTCCCCTCCTGAATATACTGAAATGAAACTAAAATTAACACTACACAATTTTGATTGTGACTGTTTTCCATCTGCTTAAATACCTTCAAGATGGTTTTCTTCTTTTCTGTATTATTTTCTTCGGATGTAACCGCCCGCCGGCCGGCGGGTGCAAAAAAAAAAAAAAAAAAAAAAAAACTCAATAAAAAATAGGACATAATGAAAGAACTTTAACTAAAAGGCTACATTAGAAGAAATAACTCACAAATAACCACGGATGAACCATAAAAGATTCCTTTACTCCATACAGAGTAAATTAGCAACTAAATAGTCAATCATTGATTCTGGGATAATAGAGCAAGCGTGCTCTCTTGTATATTATTTCATGGTAAGCTTGAGATGAACGTGATAAAAATAGAACTCAGTCAATACAGATTAAAAACAATAAGCATGCCATGTTTTACTTGTTCATTCTCTGTAATGAAAACATTAATGCTTAACATAATAGTAGAAAAAATGTTGAGAATGATTTAATAAGTGTATTGTGTTGTGAAAAACGTATGGCTTACACCCTAGACTGAGATCCCCCCATTGACACTACACTGCATCCTATTTATGAACAGGTGTTGGCCAGTTCAACAGGTATTCAGTAGGATCCCCTTCAATGGGAATCACTATTTTTATCTTATCTTCACAGTCATGTTAGTAACAATAGTAGTCTTAATTCCTCTCGTTCCCAATTCTCTAACAACTCTATGAGATGGACACTATTACTCACTCCATATCCTGGAAGAGGACATTGAAGCTAACAGAAAAAATGATCAAGTACTTTGTAGAGCAAAGTCGCACAGTGAGAAAGAAAGGAACGTTCTTTAAAAGAAATATTAGAACAATTCTCTCCTTGGTTCCCTTGGAAATTTTTCCTTAGTAGTGACATACTAAGTTGTGGAAATCAATGGCAAACAAGTGTGTGCGAGGTAGAAATGAGCATATGCTCTTTGTCTTATGTATAGGACTGTGGTAGCATAGAAATCACACTAGCCAATGCCTGATACTACACGTTAGAAATGACAAAACAATGGTGGTGATACAACCTCCTCAACATTGAAATGGAGTTTATTTTGCTTCAGCGCGAACTCACGAGAAATGAGATCTAGAACGGATTTCTGTATAAAGCCAAAGCTTACTGCTTATCATATAACCCTTTGCTTTTTTGTCATCTCTCTGTCTTTGGAAAGGCAAGTTTTTAGACAATTATTTGAAATGTCTTTCTCTTTTATACTTTTCTCTCTCTTACATGCCTTCTTAATTCTGTATAGATTCTTGACAAAATCTCAACTATACTATACTTTCTTCATCAAACAGATATTTACTGAATTCCTGCTATATCTCAGGTCGTGTCCTAAGGAATTTAATGTAAAATATCTACAGTGATCGCCAGAGATACGGTTTGGATTCACTTGATCAATTATATTTTGTATTTTTGCGCGTTCCAAAACAAATTATTTCCAAATACATTGGTACAATTAAACACAAAATATGTTTCTCTCAGATGGCTACTGCTGGTGAGAAGAAAAATAACATTAATATATCTTGTGATATAATCACTGCTAGCTTAGAATTCTTGAAACCTTAGGAGAGAAAGTGCATCAACACAGTCATGTTGAGGCTTTATTTTCCTTTTCAGGGAGCTCAGAATGTTCCCTGAAAAGGAAAATAA
>NW_024420499.1:937655-957844 GCF_014898765.1 Herpailurus yagouaroundi | reverse complement strand
CCTTTTCAGGGAACACTCTAAACCTTCCCGAAAAGAAAAATATTACATTTCTCCTAAATCATTATCTTTATTTTCACGCAAAATAAATCCTTCAGGAGAAGTGACTATCAATTTTTCAGTATTTGCCCCTTTTATGTGTGAACCAGAAATTATGAAATTTGGGATTCCAGTGCTGATTCCACAAGCAGTGATATGGTCTAGTTAGACAAGTAGGAAGCTGGAAGAGAAAGCCTTGGACAGAAGTGGCAAATCAGAACTTTATTTCCCATACAGTGCCAGAGGTCAAGAGCTTTTTAAGTGTTTGAGAACCAAGAAATCAAAGTTGAACCCTAAGGACCAAAGGCATCTGTAGTCCCAATCTGTACAAATGTCTTCAAACTGGAAAAAGCAGGTGGAGTTAAAGAATTCGAGGCATTGATGGTCAGGAGCAAATCGGAGTTTTGGCCATTTGACAATAGGAGGGTTAGATGGGAGCAAGCTGACTCCAATATTCTCAGAAGTAATGGTCCAGGATCCCAGAATGTCAGCTTGGAAAAGAAAGCAGGGCTGTGAGCCTGATGGTTTGCTTTCTGATCCCTTTTCCCGCTCACGGTAGAGATCCCTGGAGCTGCAGGTGCGTGGACAAATTTGTTAGTTAGCAATTAGCTGGACAGAAGAAACTGGAAGACTGTGGGTATACACTAATTACGGACTATATGGGGTGGTAGGAGTTTGTGCCGTCATTTAAAGAATCTCTTCCTTATTGAGGAGGGCACCTGTTGGGATGAGCACTGGGTGTCGTATGGAAACCAATTGGACAATAAATTTCATATTAAAAAAATAAAAAAGAAAGAATCTCTTCTTTCACTTCCCAAGCGTCTCTAATTAGCTCATGGGAATGATTATAAAAGAGGAGTTAAAGTGTTTAGAATCTCTCGGGTGAAAAGGTTCTTCAGGAGTTTGGGATGTTTAGGTTGACCAGGAAGTGTTAAAGAAGTGAACAATTCTAATTTTAAAACAGAAGAATTAATTAAGATAACTGGATTGTGATTTTGCCTTTTAGTGTAATCTGGCTGGGTGTTTGGCCTCACGTGCCTCAACTTTAGTACAGCAGAAAGCAAAAGAAAATACCAACATACATTTCCAGATTGCTCCCCTGTAACATTTGCTCTTGGAGGAAGAATTGACTGGCAGTGATTGTTCCCAATAACATAGATGTTTGCTTTTAGAGATAACAAATAGAACCAAAAGGAACGTACTGAGCACAACATTCAAGAGAAGGCATGGGCAGGGGTCTTCATAGGGTAACCATCTGTCCCTATTTGCCCTAGACTGAGTAGTTTCCCCAGGACTAAAGGGTTTCCCAAGACACAGGATGTGCAGCGCTAAAAACAGGAGCAAGTTGGGTAAACCGGGTCAGTGGTCACCCTGGCTGAAGAATTTGAAATGACCACTTGGATAAAAGTTTTCCATGAACTCAATGTTGGTCCACGTTAAAAATTTTTTCTAATGCTTATTTATTTTTGAGAGACAGTGAAAGAGACAGAGTGCAAGCAGGGGAGGGGCAGAGGGAGAGGGAGACACAGAATCCGAAGCAGGCTCCGGGCTCTGAGCTGTCAGCACAGAGCCCGACGCGGGGCTCGAACTCATGAGCCGTGAGATCATGACCTGAGCCGAAGTTGGACGCTTAACGGACTGAGCCACCCAGGCGCCCCAGTCCATGTTTGTACTGATACCCTTGCAAGTAAACGCTCTGTTGTGATTTTATAAAGATTCTGGGCCCGGACAGAACTGCACAATAACATATATTGCGCTCTCTGCTGTGTACGTTTAGAGCCAGTGTATTTGCCTAATTAAGGATATTCAGTCTAGACACTCAACTGCCACTGTTATCAATACACTTTGAAAGAAGATTTGTAAAATGCAAAGTTACAGTTGTTATTGATACTTTTCATTACAAGCAGAATAGACTGGGAGTGAGTAGCAGTGGGAAGCCCAGAAGCATTTTTTTCCAGATCAAATAGAACAAAGGAAAAGTGACAGAAATTTGATCCAAATGTAAAGATCCATAGGATGGAATTGAAGATTTTAATTAGTCATATTTGGAGTTAGAGTTTATAACCTCCAACAGATTTGACATATGTAATCCTGATGAGTGCTTTTATAGTATAACAGATTTTTTTTTCCTGCTGCATTTCATTTACTATATATGTTCACCTCCTATTCTTTGACTATTGCACTAGCTAATTTCAAGTTCATTTAAATGGATAGCCCTATGGAATTCTGGGATGAGTCCATATTTTGAATAAATATCCACTGAAGATTTAGATTGTGGTATCCATTATATGTAATTTCACTTATATGTGAGCCTTCATCTCTTGAGACGGAATAATGTGAAGTCTATTAATGCATAAGAGGAGATGCATTTTAAAAAATACCATAAAAAGGGGGCGCCTGGGTGACTCGATCTGTTGAGCGTCCGACTTCGGCTCAGGTCATGATCTCGCGGTTCGTGGGTTCCAGCCCTGCGTCAGGCTCTGTGCTGACAGCTCAGAGCCTGGAACTGCTTTGGATTCTGTGTCTCCCTCTCTCTCTGCCCCTCCCCTGCTCATGCTCTGTCTCTCTCTCTCTCAATAATAAATAAATGTTAAAAAAAATTTAAATATCATAAATGATAATGTTTTTTATACTTCAGAAGTATTTACTTTGACTATTACATAATTCCAGAAAGGAAAACATTTTGCTTCTCTCTAAAATTTTGGTAAGTTACGGGTTACATATTTTATTTCAAGATTATCATTTTAATATTCATCAGCTACCATTACTGAACACTGGTTTTTTAGCCAAGAAGAAAGTAGAACATTTTAGAAGTACTTATGTCTACCTACTCATTTCATTATAAGACCTCAAGTAATTTGCTCTCTACTTATAAAACAATTAGTGAGTTCCATAGTCAGCTAGATAGAAAATGTCAGTTCTTATGAACATTTCCACAGGGGATAAACACGCTTAGCTTTTTTTCTTTTCAGAAAGTAAGTAGCTTCACCTAATCACATAGAGTTAAAGAGATTTCAAATTTTAACGTAAGGTCTTTTTTTGTTTTTTTAAATTTTTTTTTAATGTTTATTTATTTTTGAGACAGAGAGAGACAGAGCATGAGCAGGGAAGGGGCAGAGAGAGAGAGGGAGACACAGAATCGGAAGCAGGCTCCAGGCTCTGAGCCGTCAGCACAGAGCCCCACGCGGGGCTCGAACTCACGAACTGTGAGATCATGACCTGAGCCGAAGTCGGACGCTCAACCGACTGAGCCACCCAGGCGCCCCTAAGGTCTTTTCTAGGTATCTACAGTTATTAACTACAGGTGTGTGGCTTGGGCATCATTATAATCTTTAAATTGTCTCTGCTTTTTTCACGTGTTACTATATGGGGTGTTTTCCTATACTCTACCTCCAGGGAAACTTTTCTTTCAAAGTTAAAATAGCTTTCTAATGACTAAATAATATTGGCATTATAAGAAGTGTTGTGACAAAAGATCATCAGCAGAAAATGCTGCACAGAAGATCAAGTTGAAAACAATTAGCAAACCAAACATTGTTAGCCCATTCCCATTGCAAAATATACAGCTTGTCCTGTTTTTGCTTTTCTTTTTTGAAAGCGAGTGACTTACAGAAAACGTATGCAACAAATATTTTTTTTAATTTGTTTTAAGTTTATTTATTTTGAGAGAGAGACAGAGATCGAACAGGGGAGGGGCAGAGAGAGAGCGAGAGAGATAGAATTCTCAAGCAGGCTCCACACCATCAGCACAGAGACCGACGCGGGGCTCGAACCCACCAACCTTGAGATCGTGACTTGAGCCGAAACCAAGAGTCAGGCACTTAACCAGCTGAGTCACTCAGGAGCCCCTCGATAAACAGTTCTTGAGTGCCTACACCGTATAAAGCACTGCACTGGGACTTTGGAACATAAACATAACACAAGGGAGAATACTAAAGAACCATGTGAATGGAGCCCTGTGAATGCGCTACAAGGAGTTCAGAAGTAGGAGAGATGATTTCTTGCTGTCAAGGATTACATAAGTAGCTACCCGTTGTTTTTTTTACAGATAAATAAAGAATAAATAATACAATATTCCCTCAACTTTTACATTAAAAACAAGAATATAAATTCTTTGGTATATATACCAAATAAGGAAAAAAAAAGCATGCTTTAACAGAGACAGTGAGAACCTGATGCACGTTGTGACCTCAATTTGATTCCTTTCTCTGTCAATTATTGGCTGTGTGGCCTCGGGTAAGACTTGTAACCTCTCTGAGCCTCAATTTCTTCATCTTAAAACAAATAGAGTATCAATGTCAAAGAGTTCTTTGTGAGGGTAAAAAGTAAAGCATATCACACAGAGCAAAAAACAAAAGTTATTATTAAACTAGTAGACTTCTGGGGTGCCTGGGTGGCTCAGTCGGTTAAACATCTGACTCTTGATTTCAGCTCAGGTCATGGTCTTGCATTTCATGAGATCGAGACCCCCTTCAGGCTCTGTGCTGATGGCACGGAGCCTGCTTGGGATTTTCTCTCTCCCACTTTCTCAGCCCCTCCCCCACTCTGTGTGTGTGTGTGTGTGTGTGTGTGTGTGGGCATGCACGTGCTCTCTCTCTCTCTCAAAATAAAAAAATAAATAATTAAAAAATAAATAAATAAAAAGGGAAGATTAAATCACTGGCCAAGCATAGCTAGACCGCAGTTTTGTAACTTCAGCACGATTGACATTTTAGGCCAGATAATTCTTTGTTCTAGGCGGCCTGTCTTGTGTACCACAGGTTGTTTTGCAGCATTCGTAGCCTTTATTCGCTAGATGCCAGTAGCAACATCCTTCCACTTATGAGAATTGAAAATGATCCTAGACATTACCAAATGTCTCCTGAGGGGCAAAAATAACTTCCATTTGAAAACTACCAGCCCATACCCTAAATATTTCAGCTGGAGTGTCGGGGAAATTTAGAAAAGGAAGGGCAATCACTACACCCAAAGGATACCCACAAAATAATTGCTACAAGAAGAACAGAAATTACTACTCAATCATAATATGGGGTGCCTGGGTGGCTCAGTCGGTTAAGTGTCTGACTTTGGCTCAGGTTATAATGTCACAGTGTAGGTTCAAGCCCCGAGTCAGGCTCTGTGCTGACAGCTCAGAGCCTGGAGCCTGCTTCAGAATCTGTGTCTCCCTCTCTTTCTCTGCCCTGCCCCCGTCTCTCAAAAATAAACTAAAAACGTTAAAAAAAGACCTGGTTATAATTTGGTGAACTGAAATTTTGGAACGCTTTAGTTATTCACTGTCATCAATTAGCCATTTTTCCCCACCATGAGCTATTAAGATGAAATCTTGAGGTTGGCAGTAAAGGTAGAAGGTGTTACCATTAGAAATAAAAACAAGGAGAAAAAGAACCATAATGAGGACACATTATTCTTTTGTACAGTTTCCAATGTCTTATGTCTGAAGCTTAGTCATTTTTTTCTACCCACGAAAAAATAGGCAAATATTAGGATGAACAAGCAAAATGCTAGAAAAGAAGAACATTGCTATTTTGTGTGAAAACATGCTTGTAATCAGCAATCAAACTTTATTACTTTTTTTTTCTGAAAGTTTGAACAAGGAGTCTCTTTGGCTCTCTGTCTCAGATTTTGAAATTGTTCCATTTACCTTTTCCTTGGCAAGCTCATGTTGCTCATCTAAAGAAAAAAATAAGATAATTAATGAAATTGTTTATGTGTGCATTTCACAGCACAGCTAAATATTCACTGCACTGTTTTAGGGTAGAAATGTCCACCGAAAAACATACAGAGAAATCAGAGGGACATTATTTCGCACTGAACACAATCTTGCGTGCTTAACTACTTTATCTATTCTGCTTTCCATAAACCTAGTCTAGCCCAGTCGTTTTTAATTTATTTTGATCCCTTTTTCATTCCTTCTGGGCTATCTCTCAGATTAGTCACTTTAGAAATCATAGCCAACTCAAGATGATTTATAAGAAATACACAGTTTGGAAATAATGTAGTCAGCAAGATGATTAATCTGTAGATGCAATAATTTGCTACTTCTTGAAAGAATTCATTTTCTCAACAAGTGTCGTTGTCTTTCTCTGTCACTTTTAATACACTCCAACATATCTCTCTTGCAGTGTTTACCGAGTGTCTAAATTTTTCCATCAGAAAATAAAATCACAGTTATTGGGATTGTACATGCTACTTTGGCAAATCTTTCCTCTTAAAAAACATGTCTTCTGTCTAGCTAGAGGGTTTATTTTGTCCACTGAATAAACAAAATTTCTCTCAGTTATCCAACTATGTTTACATATACATATGTGTATATTTTCATATTTTTGCAGTACCTCGATATTTATGAAATCCTAAACATGCCCCAAAATGTCTCATGTATAAGTGCTGGTGTCTTCTAATTGATCATGGAAACAATGCTATAATGCTTTTATGATGAAATCAGGAGCATATTTGACGTTAATAAAATGCTCAATATTTCAACTTTAGATCTAGATTAGATTTTCCTCCAGGATATAATTAAAGAGCTCTCCTTCTGATAAAATAGTGGTTGACCCCTAACACTTTCCCTAAACAAGGATACCAGAATCTCATTTGAGCTACAAAAATGTGTCTGCTTTGCAGAATAATTCAAACATACATATCATATTAGCTCTGATATCAGCATTAAGTAATAGGAAGCTTTTCGATAAGCATACAAATAAACATTATCAGAGCAGAACATGTGTTTCTTCACATAAAAGTTATTTTTAAAAAGTTTTATGTACTTTTTATGAAACTAATATTCAGTGATAATCACATTTATTACTTTTTTTTTTTTCCATGAGCAGCTTCCTGGGGAGTAACGCATTCAAAAGACATCTGTGATTTATGTTCATTATTACCTGTTGTCTGATAAATTGGACTGCAGTTTTCACTGTAAGCTGTTAAGAGAATTTTCTTTACAAAGGACTAACCTTTTGTAGGAACAAATTAAAACATACAATCATCATTTTAACTGGATGGTTTCTAAGAAATAATTTGCTGTCTCTGAATATCGAATCCTTAGATTATTTGCAAAGCCTCAATGGATGACACAATTGGAGTTTAGGAACAATCTCTGGGTGTTCTTGACTTGTGTTGTTTCATCCAACAGCGTGGTCTCCTACAATTGTCCCCTTAAATGGAATATTTTGAGAACCAGGTGCCTTGTCTATTATTTCATTTCCATACTTTCCCAGCCCCGTTCTAATTCACTTAGCCATGATAAATAACATATTTTGAACTCAGCACATTTTCTTGGCAGCTTTCCACTGACTTCTTCCCCTCAGGTTATTTTTCCTGAGTATATTCAACATCCACTCTTCTGATCTCTGTGTTTTCTGAAGACACTCAAAAAGCTCTCAATTCACGGAGAAAATAATTCAGGGCAGGAGTGGCTTATGATCTTCGCGATGAATTTTTCGTACAAGATTGTGAGCCCCTTCTTGATCAGGACTGTGCTTTGTTTATATGTTGGTCCCCAGCAATCTGCCATATGTGCTTGGCACAATCGTGGAGAGCTTGTTTGTACGGATGTTTTTGTGAATAATTTGCCTCCTGTACAAAGTTATATTAATTCTTCCCTGCAATCTTAAGAATTGGTATTTGTAATGTTGGAAATGGCTTTATGAAGTTTTTTTCCAGCTTTTTAGTTTTGGGCAAAATAGGAATTATCCATATGTTATATATTGGGCAAATCAAGGCACTTGTCAGATGATACTCTGTAGAACGATAAGATCACTGTTAATCCTTCATCGTGTTGAATGCTAACAGTTTTCTTCTCTAAGTTTCTAAACTTCCTCTAGTAACATTATGATCTCTGAAAATTAGCCTTTGAGAAGTGCCCCTGGAAAGCATGAGCAGAAAGTATTAGACATTGTTATCTGTTTGCTTTTGAGAGTACTATTTTATTTATCTGAGTAATATTAGAACAAACTTAGCTTCTTAAGTCTACCTAAGATTGGCATTCTAGTACAATGTCGGTGTTCTTTACCAAACATGTGTCTGTTAAATTCCGTATTCGAATAAGAATGTCATTCAAATAGTTCCCTTGTGCTTCATATGACTGAATATGACACCAGGTAATTTAATCTTATCAAGGTGATATGTATTAACGCAATCATCATGAGTTCCAAATAAGAACAATGCAGCCTCCGAAACTCATTTGTTATTAATACTTGGACTTCAAATTGTTTACGTCAATATGATAGATAAAAATAAGGAATCAACACAGTATCTTCTTAAAAGATTGCCCATACATTTGGTGAGAATGCAGGAGATCGGACAGATTCTCTCTTCTAAGTCATAATCATGATTTTTAATTAAAAATTCATGCCTAATATGAAGGAAAAAATGCAGACAGAGGCTTCCCAAATCTAAGGAAATTAGATAAAAGTTGATTTTTGAAATATTATCCCTTATCATCAGTAAAGTTCATAGCATAACCTGTTTCTTTTCACTCTCCTTGATGTGATAGCCATAAAACCCAATATGGGAAGTGACCTTGTGTGCACAACCACAAAGGTTCAGTGAGAAAATCACTGTTAAATAACTTGCAGGAATCTTCAAATTCCTGGTACCAACGGTAGACCTCACTGTCCCTCCATCACTGCAGTTATGTTCAGGTAGAACCAAAATAAGATTTTAAAGATCATGGTGCCTTCCCATATGACACACAGATCACCAGCAAGCCAAACTGAAAACCGTCGACTAATAAGGCAACGTAATTTAATAATATTTGTAATAAACCTATTAAATGATGCATAAACTCAACGCAGGGACAAAATTTTCCTTTACCTAAGACCTTAAGGCCTCTGGTTGAGGGTTTTGATAGTACAGATTCAGGCTCCTGAGGTGAGATTAGGATCAGGAGTTTTAAAATATGTTCGTTTTGGGGCACCTGGGTGGCTCAGTCCATTAAGCGTCTGACTCTTGGTTTTGGCTCAGCTCATGATCTCACGGTTCATGAGTTTGAGCCCCATATTGGGCTCTGTGCTGACAGCGCAGGGCCTGCTTGGGATTCTCTCTCCCTCCCTCCCTCCCCCTCTGCCCTTCTCCCGCTCATGTTCTCTCTCTCAAAATAAATAAACTTAAAAAAACATAAAACATGTTCATTTGTGTGTGAGTGGGGACGAGAGGCAACAGAAAGAAAGCTCCCTGACTTTCCCAATGCTGAATATCTGCTTTTCCTCAAAATCACCTGCAATTCTCATCATGTTTATTTCCTTTTACCTCCACGAGTTCATGGTATTAAACACAAATTTTAAGATATTATATTTTAATATAATTATAAATTACATAATTTGTAATTATATTATATTTAATATATTTATTTATTATATAATTTGTATATATATTTTCTACATAAATTATATTTATATTTATATACATAGTAAATATATATTATTTTAATATATATAAATATATATAATTAAATTTATATTATTTATATCAATATAATAATATATTTTATATAATATTTATATTATGTATAAATATATATATATTTATAAATAAATATTTTTATATAAATATATATAAGTATATATAAATTTATAAATATATATATATTTATAAATATATTTATAAATAAATATAAATAAATATTTATATTTATATATAATTATATAATTTACTATATATGTATAAATATATATAAACATATAATTATATTTAATATAATTATAAATTATGTAATTTATCATTATTATAATTATATTACAATACATAATATAATCCTATAATATATAATCCTATTAATTATAATATATAAACATAACATACTTATATTATATAATTAATTATATTATATTTATATAATTATAGATTACTTATATTATTAATTATATAATAAATAATAATATAAACATAATATTATAATTCTCATTATAGGATTATAAATATAGGATTATTATAATTCCTGGTGCCATGATCTTTGGTCACTGAAATATTTTGAAGAGCTATGAATTTTTTAATAGCAGAATTATAAACATTAGTTTAAATCTTTTCCCATTCAGTAGTAAACACTAGCTGCAAACCACCAGTGCTATGCAAATAGTAGCTATGGTAAACAAATGATTCCTATGAGATTTTTGCAAGCTTTTCACTTGGTTAATTGAACAATAGAGTTATGTGCTCAGTCTGACTCCCCAAACCCAGTGGGAGAGTTAATATGAGGTCATTTATTTTGAACATTGCAAATATGAAGTGCCATATAAATGCACCACAATAATACAAATGATGAGTTGTACTGAAGCTTAATGTCATACTTCCCATTTAATTATATCGCAAGATTTGATTTAGCAAAATTTCCTCTTTTCATCAGCAGCAGGAATCACATATTCACACTAGGAAACAAATGAGCGTCGCTAAGGAAATAGTTTTGTTCAAGTAGCATGCTTTCGATATATGAGTCAGTTCTTCAAAGTCATATGAAGGATCATGTGCTATACAGTATTAGGATTATATGGGCACTAGTCCCCTCCCCAGCTTTAAATAAGGCCACACCCTAAGCGCTGGAAAAACTGAAAATGTACCTGTTCTCAAAGGCTGAGAGGAAATTTCATTTACTGGTGCCATTTACTAACTACAACATGATCTCTTGCGTTACGGTGATTTCTGGGCTATCCACTTAACCTTTTTACTTTTCCCCTTTACTTGGAAATAAAATCTGTATCTAATCAGTAGTACCTACTAAGATGACGTTCCAGATTTACTGAGAAGCCAGTAAGTGTTGGCAGAAGAAAGAGGGAAGTTTTTCTTAAGAAGGGTGGGGGGAGGGAGTCTTAGAAGTCTTAAGCATGCTACTGAAAATCACGAAATTAAACACAGCGCTTAGTTGTACCACTTGGGTGCGGAAAATAATATTAGAAACCCTGGAAACCACGTTTTCTTCAGCCAAGCACGTCCACGGAGAGGGACAGTAATAGAACTTTCAGGAGTTGGGGCGCCTGGGTGGCGCAGTCGGTTAAGCGTCCGACTTCAGCCAGGTCACGATCTCACGGTCCGGGAGTTCGAGCCCCGCGTCAGGCTGTGGGCTGATGGCTCAGAGCCTGGAGCCTGCTTCCGATTCTGTGTCTCCCTCTCTCTCTGCCCCTCCCCCGTTCATGCTCTGTCTCTCTCTCTGTCTCAGAAATAAATAAATGTTAAAAAAAAAAAAAATTAAAAAAAAAAAAAAGAAGTTACAGGAGTAAACTGAATGCAAGTACACAGGTAACGGGTTTTGATTTTTTTTTTTTCCTCATTGATCTTCAGTTCCAGTTGAAATGGTTTTGGTTTCATCATTTGGGACTCTGTTAAAAGATTTCCAACACAAGATGAAAAGGAGTTGATTATTGACGCAACTATATAATGCTGATGACACTTCTTCGCCTTTGTCCTATTTCCTTTGAGTATTATAAGCGCATTTGCCCTCTTATATTATAAACCTTAAAGAGAAGAAAATAATGCCTTGTGCCTGTAGTTGCTTATTAAGGGTCCTCTGTGAGGTTTCACTGCAGGGACAGGATTTAAAAACTTAATAATCTGCTAGTTCTTTGAGCAGTTTAGAGCACAGAGATATTTAAAGTTTTATGGCGTTCTCCGGGGAAGCCATCGTCTCTTTGCCTTTCGTCACATTTAAGATTTTAATTGCCTCACTGTTTCAATAACAATTACAGCCTATTCAGACATTTTCTTTTCACGATCTGACAGCTCTGAGTTTGAGTTGCTGAAAACCTTTCCTTAAG
Source organism: Herpailurus yagouaroundi (assembly GCF_014898765.1). Classification (NCBI taxonomy): domain Eukaryota; kingdom Metazoa; phylum Chordata; class Mammalia; order Carnivora; family Felidae; genus Herpailurus; species Herpailurus yagouaroundi. The sequence continues at coordinate 946,064 of NW_024420499.1, read as the reverse complement.
TGGGTTATATTTGTTACCCAAAATCTCCAAGGAATTTCAATGTGTGCTGTATGGGATCAAGTTCCCATCTACTTGCTGCGGAACCATCAGTGTTTTACCTGATTTTCCATTTTCTTTTGTGCCCCAAATCTCGCAATGTACTGACTCAGTCACTTGACTTATTAGTCTGCATCTATCCAAATAAAGTGTCTTCTGTTTTTTGGGGGCATAAATTTAATTCAATTCCTATTCAGCCTCGTTCGAAGCCAGTAAAGCTTTTCTATTAAGATGGATGTGGCAATGCGCAACTTGTAATTTGTTCCCAAGCTTCTTTATCCTTCGGGACATGTCTTTAGGATATCCTGAGCCTGCTTCTCCCATTTCTATCTCGAGGAATACAAGACAAAGTAAATTCAGTAAATTAGGATGTAAACATTTAAAATGGGTTGAATCTATTTTCTCTGATAGGGAAGAAATTGGGTTTTTTTAACATTTATTTTTGAGAGCGCGCGCGCGCGCGCGCACACACACACACACACACACACACACACGTGCCAGTGGGGAGGGGCAGAGAGAGAGAGGGGGACAGAAGGTTCGAAGCCGGCTCTGAGCTGTCAGCACAGAGCCTGATGTGGGGCTCAAACTCACAGACCCAAGAGATCATGACCTGAGCCAAAGTCAGATGCTCAACCGACTGAGCCACCCAGGCGCCCCGGGGAAGAGATGGTTTTCCCTCACAAAGGGAACAAGCCTTTTCCACTATATCCTGCAGGTTGGCTCCTCGCCTCTGTTCTCATCTAAGCCACTGTCCTGGGTGTTCATGCCATCATCCTTCACTTTTTTAAGTTTCCTGATATTTCAGTCATTCCTACTCCCACACTTTGATCCTTCTCTGCTCACATCTCTGCCACTAGAGTAATTCAGGAGTCTTCATATACCGCGCATTAACTGTATTGACTGTATTCGTTTTCTCCTGCTGGGTAACAAATCACCCAGAACTGTGGCTCAAAACAACACCCATTTATCAGCCCACAGTTCTGTAGGTCAGAAGCCCAGGGTCGTCACCTGGGTTCTCTGTTTAAGGTCTCAAAAGGCTGATGTCAATGAGTCTGTTGGGCCCAACTCTTATGTATAAGCTCTGGAGAAGAATCTGCCTTCCTGGTCTTTTAGGTTGTTGTTGGAACCCAGTTCCTCATGGTTGTAGGACTGACGTCCCTGTTTTCTGGCTGGCTATCAGCTGGGGACTGCTTTCTGCTCCTAGAGGCAGCCCCCATTTTGTTTCTCACATGGCTGCCTCCACCATCAAAGCCAACAACTGCATTTAGAATCCTTTTCTAAAAATGCTTCAATTCCCTCCGACACCTCCTCCAGTTACAAGCCAGAGAAAACGTCCTACTTTTAAAATCTTTTTTTTTTTTTTTTAAGTTTGTATTTTTTGAGACGGGGAGAAAGGACAAGCGCGGAGAAGGGGCAGAGAGAGAGGGAGAGACAGAGAATCCCAAGCCGGCTCCGCACTGTCAGCGCAGAGCCCATCGTAGGGCTCGATCTTTCGAAACCGGGAGATTGTGACCTGAGCCTAGATTGAGAGTCAGACGCTTAACCCACTGAGCCGCCGAGGCGCCCTGAAAGTTTCCTACTTTTAAATGGCTAATGGGATGAGATTAGCTCTGCCTGGATAATCTTTTTTGCCATATGAAGCAACAAGCTCATGGGAGTAATATCTCATGTTTACATGTCTCCATCACACCTACTGGAAGGGGGACTGTGCAATGGTGACGGTCACTGGGATCATTCTTAGAGTTTTTGCCTGTCATACTAACCCAATATCATGAAAAGCTTTAAAGTTTCAAAAACTTTTGACCAATATTGACAGCACTGAAGTGCACTGTAGTGTGAAATTCAGAACACACACACACACACACACACAAAGTGTTTCACAAAAAGTATTTATTTTACTGCGTGCAATAAATGACGTTATTTTCTATTCTCTTCTACGTCATAAAAATTACTTCAACCTATCCCATTTAGAACCCCCTCCCTTTTTTTTTTTTTTTTTTTTTTTTTTTTTTTTTGCCACATTGGGAAAGGCAGCCGCTTTTGTTTCCTTTCTGGGAAGCCCCTTGGTAATTTTCGCAATCTGCAAAACTGGTCCATCAAAATTGGGATGAGATAACATTTGAAGAGAATTATCTGTTACTTTTAATAGTAACTTATCTTATTCTTTTTTACATCAGTGTCCTTGCCATGCGCGCATCGATATACCTTTAATATAAAGAAAGAGGCTCCAGAATTCGATATGTACCCACATAGACTGTTGCACGTGGGGGTAAGAGCGTTTTATTCTATCAAAACCACCACAGTGCCCACCAATATAAATGACCTTTTTCTTGTAGTTATTGTGGTAGTCACTAGATGGCAGCTCTAAAATGTGTGTTGCCCAAAATGAAAGGTGTCCACAGAAGAAAGTCTTATTAAGTACTAGAATTCTACCTGAGACATTCTATGGGATCTTGAGAATGCTCCATGATAAAGTGAGCGTTCATGTGGCACAGTTTAATGTCCTCAAGTTTTCTTTTAGAAATATTTATTTACTTAAAAAAAATGTTAATGTTTATTTATTTTTGAGAGAGAGAGAGAGCAAGCGAAAGAGAGAGAGAGAGAGAGAGTGAGTAGGGGAGGGGCAGAGAGAGAGGGAGACACAGAATCCGAAGCAGGCTCTGGGCTCCGAGCCATCAGCCCGGAGCCCGACGCGGGGCTCGAGCTCACGGACGGCAAGATGGTGTCCTGAGCTGAAGTCGGACGCTTAACCGACTGAGCCACCCAGGCGCCCCTAGAAACATTTATAATACATTTTCTTTCTTTTTGCTTTAAGCTATGGCTTATTAATACAACTCATCATACAGTTCATCATTCCACTCATACACTCATACACTGTAAGTGGCTTTGGATCTGCTAGGCTTGAGACTGAAATACAGTTTCCTGCCAGTAACCTTCTGCCCGATGCAAAATTGGCACAGCGTGAATCTTTCAGATCCCAACCCCTTGTTACCTCTTAAAGAAGCCATATTTGATCGACTAATCCAAACTAACCTCGCTGGTGGCACCCTCTCCTTTCTCTCAGCGCCAATGCCAACCTCCAGCAATATGGAACGTGTGTGATCATTCATCCAAGGTCTGCGACATGCAACAGACGTTCTCTTCCATCCAAAAAAAGGATCCTATCTATTTTGCTTCTCACCCTGCCACCAGCACCTAGCACGGTGCCTGACATATAGAAGGCCCTCAGTTGAAGCTTATTCAATAAGTTAATGATGACGCCGAGCATCAAGTCTTTTCTTTTATCCTCCTCAGGTGTTGTTTTTTTTTTTTTTTTTTTTTTTTGTTAGAGACAAAGTGAACCGCCTTCACTGTCATTGCGAAAAAGAAGGCAACCACTTTTAGGTGTCGTCTTAAAGCCTGCCTCTGCAACTTTTTAATGAACATGATGACTTTGAAAAAAAAAAAAAAGTCGTACCTGTCATTTTCGTAGAGGAAGGGAAGAAATATCAAGCTGCTAGCCAATGTTTTCCTTCTCGAGACTGCATCTCCCGTGATTCACCGGATTTTACAGGACTGCCAGTTCCTTCATTAACATCAACGGTTGCCGCCACAGATGAATGTCTTGGCAAAGGAAGCATGAGTCTACGGACTTGAAAGAACATAAAATATAAGCATCATGAATGCATCTCTTCATTTTATTCTAGCAGTTTACGCTGGCAGGGGCTTTTGTACTCCTTCATATTGTGTTTCTTTCACAACAGCATAGCTAAGAGAATGAAGCATTGAATTACTCCTTGAAATGGAACATGAATTATGCCTTAGTAAACAGGACTGACATGCTACTCCAAATCATTATGAATGGATGTGAAAGCCTGTAATTCCACCTGCCCTAGTCAATAAAAACACATTCCATCAGGCTCTCCAGTTTGATGGACACAACATACCTTCCCCAATTCACCGGCTCTTTGTTTTATCCTTGTCGTTTTATCTGAATAGCAAGCGCCCCACGGAAATAGAAACTTCAGGAATGGTTTGCTGATGGGCTTTGAGTCAACATAAAGACTCTACATGGACTGGACATGCTCATTTGTTCCTCACCTGCTTGTCCTGCTTTGAGCTTAAACATGAAAATAACCCACAGAGGTGGTTCTTTTACATTCATTGCAAGCGTTAAGAGAAAAAAAAAATATATATATATATATGATTTATAAAGTTTGATTTGTATAAATGTACTCTCCAGGGGGCTTCCTCCTGTTTATAACACGTTGCGTTACTTCACCACGTTAAACAGAAACCTTTAGCTTTTGGCAACCCAGTCAAGAAAAAGGTAGTAACCGAGTAGTCACATATAATGGACATATAATTTAACAAAATAAAAATATTAGATGGGGTTAAGTTGAAAGGTCATTGATCAGCCTGTTATTTGTTATTTTTTAATTAATTGATTGATTTAAATCCAAGGTAGTTAACATACAGTGTAGTTTTGGTTTCTGGAGTAGAATTTAGTGATCCATCACTGACATATGACACCCAGTGCTTATCCCAACAAGTGCCCTCCTTAATGCCCCTCAACCCTTTAGCCCTTCCCCCCACCCAACACCCCGCCAGCCACCCTCAGTTTGTTCTCTGTATTTACGAGTCTCTCACGGTTTGCCTCCCTCTCTGTTTTGATCTTATTTTTCCTTCCCTTCCCCTACGTTCATCTGTCGAGTTTCTCAAATTCTACACATGTGTGAAATAATATGATATTTGTCTTTCTCTGCCTGACTTATTTCGCTTAGCGTAATACCCTCTAGTTCCATCCACGTTGTTGCAAATGGCAAGATTTCGTTCCCTTTGATCACCGAGTAGTATTCCATTGTCTATATATACCACATCTTCTTTATCCATTCATCATTTGATGGACACTTGGGCTCTTTCCATAATTTGGCTAATGCTGATAGCACTGCTATAAACAGTGGGGTGCATGCGCCCCTTCGAATAAGCATTTTTGTATCCTTTGGCTAAATACCTACTACTGCAATTGCTGGGTCGTAGGGTAGTTCCACTTTTAATTCTTTGATGAACCTCCATTCTGTTTTCCAGAATGGCAGTTCCAGTTTACATTCCCATCAGTCTTTTAGAAAGCTATGATTTTAAGATTTGTCCAAGCTGTTTTTTCTAGAGTTTATTAAAAACAACTAAACAAAAGGAAAAAATATTTTAAATACTGTTGTAGATAAAGAGCAAAGACCAACTGTCAATTGATGCGGAGCTTAAGGCATAAGGCAAGCTGAGGGCAAAGCACAAGCTACCACCCCCCCCTCCAACCCCCCTCCCCCAAGGTGGATATGTGTGATATTCCTCAGGCACTCCTGGCTGCCCAAGAACAAAGGAAAGGGAAAAACAAATGGTTAACTGATAGAGCTCACAGTCATGCAGGACCCGAGTCTCCATCAGTTTATAAATGTTTTAGTAAATTACAAGAAAAAGGCAATCTTATCAACAACCTAATCTCCAGAAACTTATAGACTCAGCTTCCTGGAGCCCCAACATCACCCTCCACTCCATAGTGATGTGGGGAACAAAGGCAAGAAGGAAGTAGTAGGTAAAATTAAATTACGTTATGACCCGCAGCCCAATGACAAATACTTGAGGCAAATGCAGAGTATAACATTTCTCCAGGCACCCCCTACCGCCCTGAATGTTAGTGCCTTGCTAAAGGGAAACCGGTTGACAACAGCAAGGCCTCAGGTATCTTATGAGCCCTCTTTAGCGTATGAAAATCCTTCTGGAGGCCTCCCTTTTGCCTTTCCCTCCCCCAACTCCATAGTATATAACCATCCACTCTTCACAACCCCAGCGCAGCAATTTCTGCCCACGGTCCTGTCCCCGTGCTTCAAGAAAATCACCTTTTTGCACCAAAGACTTCTCAAGAATTCATTTCTGGCCATCAGCTCTGGACTCCCACCATTCCAAAACCCCATCATCAATGACTACCAACCAACTAGTCTAATTTAACTAAAACCACACAACAACGAAAAACAAAACAAAACCCTCTAAGAACTCTTTATCCTCAACGCTCCAACTCAAAAACTTCAAAGCTATTTCTGAGCGCCTACTAGGTGTCTGCCTAAAAAGTGACGAAGAGAGGGGCGCCTGGGTGGCGCAGTCGGTTAAGCGTCCGACTTCAGCCAGGTCACGATCTCGCGGTCTGTGAGTTCGAGCCCCGCGTCAGGCTCTGGGCTGATGGCTCAGAGCCTGGAGCCTGTTTCCGATTCTGTGTCTCCCTCTCACTCTGCCCCTCCTCCGTTCATGCTCTGTCTCTCTCTGTCCCAAAAATAAATAAACGTTGAAAAAAAAAATTAAAAAAAAAAAAAAAAGTGACGAAGAGATAGATGCTTCTTAATGGAATTCTTACTCAGAATGTCATTACGGACATTAAGATGGGGAAAAAAATGTATCATATTTATAAAGATGTGTTAATAGCACATTGTTTCCATAGCACTATAAAACCTAAAGACATAAACATCACGTGAAAAACCTAAGAAAAGGCATTCAATTTTGAATGCAGGTGCTTCTATGGTAAAACGAGATTGTCCGGATACCCCTTTTCTCTGGACTAGATTGCCGAACACTATCAATTTTAGCTCAGGATGGTACTATAATCCAGCCAATTATAAGGAGAATAAAGCCGACTGGAGAGTGTATTTATGCTGAACCTGCTGCTACAAAACTATTTACAAGAAATAATTTCTCCTCTGACAAGCCATTTATTTCCACACTGCAGTTCATAACTTAAGTGAGTGACTTTTCTTTCTCCACACGTGTAAATTCTCAGAGTGTTTGAATACCATGGAAACTACAAATTTCAATTCTAGTCTGATGCAAAAACAGTCTACTTTCAAGTTTGCCCTTTTTTTTCCAGGTGACACTATTTAGACACATATATTATAACCATTGCTGACTGATTTGCCTCCCAATCTTTGAAGACAAACTTTAAAAATCGAGATACAATGAATTTTTATTGTGAGTTATTTCATCACGAATATATCACATTAGAATTGTATATTATGCAAGTAATCCATGTTAACTAAAACAGCTTGGGAGTTAGTCATGTTGCTCTGAACATGATTTTAAAATAGTCAGATAATTCCAGTTGACTAATTTGAGAAAATGCACTTTCCCATGAAATCAACATACCTCTCCATTTTAATATCTGCCAATTATTTAGGTTTTTACAGAGCAATTTCACATTTATCAGCTTTTTGGCCATACACTAGATTAAACACAGTCGGAGAAGGATTGAAGAGTTGCCCAAAGTGATGAAGTTAAGAAGTAAAAAAGTTGGGCTTAACTTTCCATCTTTGGATCCCCAAAATCTATGCTCATTCAAACACGACATACTTCCGTCTTCCTTTAATAACAAAGTCAAAGGGCTAGATGGGTGATGGGTATTAAGAAGGGCACTTGTGATGAGCACTGGGTGTTGTATGTAAGTGATCAATCACTGATTTCTACTCCTGAAACCAATATTGCACTGCATGGTACCTAAAATTTAAAGAGTAACAGGGACACCTGGGTGGCTCAGTTACGCATCCAACGTCAGCTCAGGTCATGATCTTGCAGTTCTAAAGTTTGAGCCCCGTGTCGCCCTCTGTGCTGACAGCTCAGAACCTGGAGCCTGCTTCGGATTCTGTGTCTCCCTCTCTCTCTGCTCCCCTGCCCGTGCTCTGTCTCTCTCTCTTTCTCTGTCTCTCAACAATAAATAAACATAAGAGAGAAAGAAAGAAAGAAAGAAAGAAAGAAAGAAAGAAAGAAAGACAAAATCAATACAGAATGTTGTTAATATTACCCTAGCATGTTTTGTGATAACTTTTTTCACATATTGATGGCACATGTCATGGACTCCTTGATAATAAATATAAATTCCCTTTGCTGTAGATTAGTTGTTGTTCATAGGCTAGTGTGACTTTGAACTTTTGTTTGTATCTACATTGAAAAATAAAGTCTGCAAAATAAAAAAAATTACAAAGTCCGTTTATCCCCCTACCTCATATATGTTGATCCTAAAGGTTTAGAGACAAAACGTTCTCAAAAAGTCAGTTGCCTGACTCAAAAATTTTAGTGTTATTCAGCACTATATATAACGGACCAAAGACTTTCTATGCGTACTTAACTATGTGACCTAGAGGGAGAAGGCCTTATTTGGCAAACTCTTCAACTATAATTGAATACTTCATTGCTTCAAAGGAGTCTCTGCTTTCAAAGTCACTGGCACAGTGAAACAGTTTTAACAAGATCAAAGGCAGTGTCATGTTGCGAATCATTTTAGCCAAAACTACAAGCTACGTTCCCTTGTTCTTTAAAATCTCCCCAGTGGGGAGGAGGGGACCGGGGGGGGGGGGGGGG
>NW_024420499.1:904869-937555 GCF_014898765.1 Herpailurus yagouaroundi | reverse complement strand
GCCTGGGTGGTTCAGTAGTTAAGTGCTCATGACTTCAGCTCAAGTCATGATCTCAGAGTTTGTAAGTTCGAGCCCCACATCGGGGCTCTCTGCGGTCAGCACAGAGCCCGCTTAGGGTCCTTTGTCCCCCTGTCTCTGCCCTTCCCCCAGTCCCCCCCAAAATAAATAAACACTAAAAAAAATGGAAACCCCGCTAGCAGAGTTTTGCTTTGCCTACAATCGCATCAACTGTGCTAAATTCACAAACTGTATCACAACAATAATCTAGGACAATTTGTTGGTGGGATTCTCTCCACACTACTTGTTTGAATACATAAACTGGTATGTTTCCCAACAGAAAAAAAATTGCCTTCTTTACATTTTTGCTCTAGCCACGGAAGTGTTAATTGTATCTAAAAATCACTTTGGGGGGCGCCTGGGTGGCGCAGTCGGTTAAGCGTCCGACTTCAGCCAGGTCACGATCTCGCGGTCCCTGAGTTCGAGCCCCGCGTCGGGCTCTGGGCTGACTGCTCAGAGCCTGGAGCCTGTTTCAGATTCTGTGTCTCCCTTTCTCTCTGCCCCTCCCCCGTTCATGCTTTGTCTCTCTCTGTCCCAAAAAAATAAATAAACGTTGAAAAAAAAAATTTTTTTTTAAATCACTTTGGTCCCCTGCTATTGTTTTGGGTAAATCAAATGATCAAGAAAGCAAGTGTGAGATTTAACAAAGTTTTGCGTAAACAACTTATGTTTGGGAATAGTCTCGCCAGCATATCTCTGCCAGGCTCGGTCCCCAGAACAGTATGCATCACACAACCATGTGGGGCTTCCAGACTAGGAATTAATACAGATTTGAGACCAACAGTTTTCTTTCCTTTTCTTCCTTGTGTGTCCTTCTCTCCCTCCCTCCCTCCGCACCTTTATTCTTTCCTTCTCTTCTTCCTCTCCTTCTTTGTTCCCTTTTTCTTCCCGCCTTTAGCCTGACTTCCTTTGTGGAATATTTGAAGAGCCACGTGTTGAGGAAGGCATTCTACTGCCTCTAACTTTGTAGCCTGTGACATTTCCTTCGTGTCTTTCTCTTAAAGGGAGGGTATGAGGCATCAGTACTAAAAGTTGTGCGTACAGTAGTGAGACTTTAATCAGCTGTGACTCTTGGAGGCCCTTTGCCCTCTGTAAGGCTCAGCATCAAAAGACTGGAAAGAGATTAATTTGCTTCTTGTCTTGGCACTGACAACAGTTAACAACATGACACTGGACAGATCGGTTCCCTCAAACTATCAAAACAGGAAGTTGGATGGTCTTCGAGTGGTCCGTTTCAACACCTTCCCTGCGAGTGCACTTACTAGACCTAGAGACCCACCAGTACAGCCTTCAGTGTAGAGAATTTCACAGTTTCTTGCAGAAGTCGGAGAACTACCGTTAAGGATTCGTGGTACAGGGTGAATGAACGTAGACATTGGAGTGAACGATTCTGAACTCGACTCCACCTCTACCACTTACTATCTGCATTTGGTATTTTAACATCTCAATTTATTTTTTCAATCCGCGATTGCCCTGTTGCGATGGTAATGATTAAAGGAGACAAAGCATATAAAGCATTTCCCACAGCATTTGACGTATGAGAATAAATTAATACATGAAGACAATTGTTACCCGTCCTCCTTTTCTACTCTTTTCATACTGAGAAATGACTACAGGGATTTCTCCATCAAGACGATTCTTTATTCTTCTCTCTACTTCTCTTTGGTTGACAGATGCTGCCTTAGACAGTAACACTTCCCAGCGCATACCACAATAGCAGATTCAGTGGAGTGAACTTTGTAAAGTCTTACACTAACCCAGCTTCTCTATTGCCACATACAAAGCATCTGGCCAAAAGGTATGTGGGACGTTGATGAGTAAGTTTCCACAAATATTGGCCTGAGCTGGGTCCTTGTCTCATGAATGTAATTTCTCAGTTTTTGGCAAGTTAATTGCAATGACCATTTAGAGTAATTTCTGGCTATCTCTGAGAAGCAGGTGTTTTGTGGTCTGTAGAATTTTTCAAATATACATATATATATATGCGCCATAAGATTAGCTGTGGAAACACTATATCGCCAACTCTTCTTTGGCTTTCATTGTTTTTAGCTGCCTCTCTATACAGATGCCTTTAATCTGGACCAAAATATTTTAGTAAGTTCAAATAAGGTTTTAAAATTTGAGGAATCTTTCTCGCAATACAAGTCGTGCAGTAACAACAGATCTTATTTCAGAACCCCAATACCAGCAGCTGGTGGGAAAAAATGAAGTTCCAATAGAGAAGAGTAGTGAATATATCATCGCAAATATGTTCGTAGGCTTAAGGAATGAGGCAATTTGCCAAAAGTAGCTTGCATGACTTTTATTCCTTTACCTATAGAAAAGATGAGTAAAATCTTGAAAGTATTAAAACACTGTACCGATTTACTTTACCACAAGTTAAGAATCAATTGAGAATGAGGGGCGCCTGGGTGGCTCCGTTGCTAAGGCATCCAACTCTTGGTTTCGGCTGAGGTCGTGATCTAGCAGTTGGTGAGATCGAGCGCTGTGTCAGGTTCTGTGCTGACAGCACGGAGCCTGCTTGGGATTCTGTCTCATGCTCTCTCTCTCTCTGCCCCTCTCCCACTTGCACTTTCTCTCTCTCTCTCTCTCTCTCTCTCTGTCTCAAAATAAATAAGTATTTTTTAAAAAGAGAAATAATTAAGAATCAATAGAAAGCACAAGAATGTAATGTGCAGGGGTCTTTGCTTTATTTAATGGTGTATCCTGTTGGGGAGGGGAAATTTCTTCTCTACCCCTCTTGGTTCTTTGGCTGTTTTAATAATGAGATTAACAGAAGCCAGATGGACAAGGGATAAACAAATTTAATTTTGTATGCATGGGTGCTTCAAAGATATGAGACCCACTGACAGGCAGTTGAGGTTAATATGCAGTTCTGAGCTAAGGAGAAGGGGGTAAGGGGCTGGGACTTCAAAGCAGAGAAAGACAATTCATAAGACGGGAGAAACAAATGCTTGGGAAAAAAATGTCTGCTTGCCATGGGGAAAAGTCTTTTTATTTTTAAAAATTTTTTTAATGTTTATTTATTTTTGAGAGTGAAAGAGAGAGAGTGGGGGGAAGGGCAGAGAGAGAGGGAGACACAGGATCTGAAGCAGGCTCCAGGCTCTGAGCCATCAGCACAAGAGCCCAGGGCGGGGCTTGAACTCACTAACTGCGAGATCATGACCTGAGCCGAAGTCCGACACTTCACCAACTGAGCCACCCGGGTGCCCCAAAAGCCGTTCTAACGTACACAAAAAAGTTACCTTTTGCAATAGCTGTCTTCCTGGTGCAGGCTCCCTATCTACATATTTTTAGGCAGTTAAGTGGGAGATAAAAAGCTCTCCTTGAGTCTCCTGGGCCTTGATTATCTTCAGCTCAAAATAATCCACACCCCAAAGTGGCATATTCTGAGGTGGCCTGCCTGCCCTGAATCCCACCAATGCCAAGTGTCTAGAATATCGCCAAGCACATAGTAGGCATTAAATAAATGAATTGAATAAATGAACAATGTCCTGATGAACACATAAACTCTTTGCTTATATTGTCTTCCTATGTGTGCTTTTTAAAATATCCCCCAATTATTCTTTTAGAATCTTGACCTTGCAATATGCTAGGAAAAACTGGTTAACCTCTTTGAACCTAACAATTTCTTCTTTTATTTCTTTCTTAAAATGAGTTGTGGAACTTAAATTAGGTGAAACTACTGATCATAGTGCCTGGCACATAGTAAGTGGTCATTAAATGTGTGTGGATTTTGTTTTATTAGCACTGCACCCGCGTTTTGAAAAAAAATAAAGCCCTATAACTTCAACCTAGAAAGTTGTCTATAAAATAAGAAATCAGGACGTCTTGGGACAGATTTTAAAATGTAACAATTGACGGAACAGCACCCCCTATCATTTACTACTTAAAGACAACCAAGTGTTCATGTTGATGTATATAATGTATTTTTGTTACACAAATGCATGATTTAGACAGCATCATATGCAGTGTGGAAAAGTAAAGCATTATTTACACGCCATTTCTGTGACACCCCCAATACACACACACACACACACACACACACACACACTTTGAAATCATGAACCAAAGGATTTGAAGACTTACGTGGACTTGAACTTCCTGACAGATTTTATTTTGTAACTTGAGTTGCACAGGAGGTACTCTGGAAGGGTAATTAGCAGAATTCTTCACGCATCTAGTTAGAAAAAAAAAAGGCAAAAACATTACATGTCATTTGTGGTCTGATATTTTAGCTGTAAGAGCACTGAGAGGAGTTATAACATAGTTCCGTTTCTCCCAATATTGACACCATCTGGTATAAAGTTCACAGAACTCATGCAAGAAACAATATTTTCAGAGTTGTCAAACTGAAGTACTATTTCTCTCCATCAATAAATCAAAAGGAATACGAGCACACAACACAGTAAATGGGTATTAGTTCAGCATTAAACCTTTAAAGCAGAAGTCAAGCTTTACATAGCCGTGAATCTGGTCATGACTTCTTAAACTTCACTTCTCTCAATTCTGGGCATAAGATTTTTTTTTTTTTTAAAACAGAAAGTTACGGTTAAATCCGTTTGTGCTCATTTTTTGGTGAGTCTGCATAGTCTCTTAACTCTTGTGGATGAGACGTGCATTTAGAATTCCTTGAAGGAAGTAGAAACAGGAAATGGGACAGAACACGTGGAGGTGGCGTTATGAGATACCCAAGTTAAGAATCACTGTCACATGCCCTTCAATCCAAGGCTCTGTGAATGTCATCTCTTACAATGAATTGGCAAAGGCCAGAAGTAGCATCTAATTGTAACCAAACTGAGCTATGTAGAAGCATCTGATTTATAAAGTGGCATAAAACAATATCAAACTTTTACGAAAAACAAAAACCTGAATCACAGCATTTCAGAGCCGGAAGAGATAGAGATCCCCTATCGCAAAGCCTTCATGGGATGGATGAAAAAAACTGAAGCCCAAATTGGTCCAGTGACTTACCCTAAGTCACACATCAAATAAGTCAGGGCTGGAACCTGTGTCCTCAACCTTCTCGCCTACTCTTCTATGCTATACTATGTGTACTTAACATTTAAGGTACTAAATGATGCTAGACTAAATTATGTATTATATAAATTATTAATAATACAATTAATTTTGACTTTGCCTCAGTTTTCTGTATCTGTGACAGATTTTAATTTCATGTTGTTGCTCTGTTATTTATAAGCCTTGCTGTATTTTGATGACTTACATGCATTGTATAATACCATAAAATGCACAGGTTAGAGTCGCTTTGGTGTTTTTGTTTTGTTTTGTTTTTTAATGGGTCAGCAGAACCGTGAAGAGACTGATCTTTCTGCTCCAAAGTGGATTGTTTGTTTGTTTCTCTCCCTTTATCTAGGTGATTCTAAAGCTGGGAAATAAAGAGCTGTTGGAAAGATGAGGAGTTAAGGGTTCATTCGGCTGTCCAGATGTATCCAAGTACCCCGTTATTTGGCAATAAATACATCTGGGCAACTGATTGAACTTTTCGCTCTTCACGACTCTACTGAACCGTCTACAGCCAGAAAGAAGGGCCTGCTCTTCCGCCAAATGTCTGTCATCTCTTAACCTAACGAAATGGAAAGTGGGAGTTGCTTATGGGGGGAGGAGACACCGATGTAAATGTAAGCGGGGACACATGTGAATTGAATTTTAAGTACCTCAGCCAAAAAAGATGAAGAGGTGTTCCCCCGACTGGTTTGCAAAATTAAAATCAAACCAACGTAAAACTTTGAACTGTTTGCATCAGTTGACTCTTGTTATGTGCTTAACTTACTGTATTTTTTATGGTGATTGAGAATAACCAGCAAATCCTGGCTAATATTATTACTCTGGTGTATATACATACATATATATACACATATATATATGTGTATACACACACACACATATATATACACATATATATGTATATATGTGGATGAGGTTATATATATATAACCTCAGGTTATGGCTCCATATAGTGGTCCGTCTAAAGTATTTCCCCCAGTCTCTCTTTATCCCATTGTGCTATTTCATTTCATTTTATTCATAGCAGTCCTTACTACCTGAAATTATCCTACTTCTTTGCTTAAACGTTGACTATCTCCCGCTAGAGTGTAAGCTCCGTGAGAGCAGGGATCTTGTCTACCTTGTCTGCCACTATGTGCCCAGCATCTGGCAGGGTGCCTAGCATAAGCTAGGCAGGCAAGAAATATTTGAATACACGAAAGAGCTGTTATGCAGAGCTTCCAGTGACATAAATCAGGTCCCCCAAACAGATTTCGCATGTGGTTTGCTCTGTGAGCTCTGCTGTTGAAATGCCATCAGTTTCAGGGCGCCTGGGGGGGCTCCGTGGGTTGAGCGACCGACTTCAGCTCAGGGCATGATCTCGTGGCTTGTGGGTTCCAGCCCCGCATCGGGCTCTTTCTTTGCTGACAGCTCGGAGCCTGGAGCCTGCTTCTGATTATTTACAAAAATGAAAATCAAAGCCATCATTTTACTCTGCTACGTCGATACTAACGTTCAGATAATTCAGGGAGAGTTCTGCTACCACGTGTGGAGAAATTAATTTCAAACACTGGGCACTCTGTTCACTCAGACAGATTCTCTCGAGGTCTGTTACGATTATCGTGGAATAATTGGGGTAGCTATTTTAACTCTATCAGCTTGGAAGGCGTTTTGTTGTTAAAGTGTTATTTTAGGTAAACGGAATAGGTCTCGGTGTGAAACACTTAGGATCTTACACACTGTAGATTTTAGGAGTTAACTATCTTGGTAAGTCTCACTAACTTTAATAGTCGTCACTCATAAAATATGGGAAGCACAAGCAGAAGCATTGAGTCAATACAAACAGGCAGAAAGTATTTCCTGTTTCATTTTAATGCCAAGTACAAGATGAAGGGTTAAATTTGTGTAAACAACCTCTGAGATCACATCCAGGGGGTGAGGGCAGGAAATGACACCAGACCTGCATTCAAAAAGAATAATCACCAGGGCGCCTGGGTGGCTCAGTCTGTTAAGCTTCTGACTATTGGCTTCTGCTCAGGTCACGATCTTACCATCTTACGGGTTCGTGAGTTCCAGCCCCACATTGGGCTCCAGGCTGACAGTACTGAGCCTGCTTGGGATTCTCTCTCTCACTCTCTCTGCCCCTCCCCTGCTCATTCTCCCTCTCTCTCTCTCTCTCTCTCTTTTGCTCTCTCAAAATAAATAAACTTAAAAAAAAAAAAAAACAGAACAAATAGAAGAATCACCTTATTACCAGATCTAATGACATATCCAGGAGAGACCCGGAGTCTTGTCCAGTTAAGGCCCCCTTGCCCTTCACTTTCAAAAGTGTCTCAGTTTGGAGAGGAAATTTTAATATCACCCAACATATATAACTGCATGTTCAGAACCATTAGATTTCCCTATGGCACACCATGAAGAAGTCTCCAGTTCTGGGTCTGAATCACTGGATTCTCGGACAAGTCGAAGAAAAAGACACAGGGAGCAAGTTGATGGTATCGCTTTATCCTGTTACATAGATCTGTACCCGACTTAGTAAGAAAGTAATCATTCCCATTTAAGTCTCTTAGCTTGAGGCTTTTTGCCTAATATAAAATATGATTTTCTGGGAAGTGGATTGCTAAACATCGGAAGGTTATGAAATTGCCTCTTCTGGAAGTTGCGCTAAAGAACATCAATTATCACATTTCTTCAAGTGGTTTAAATATAGGTCTGTTTGAAGGCAAAGGACTGGGTTATTTGATCACTCATAATTTTTCAGCCTTAGGAGTTGTATGAATTCATAATTGTAGGCTAAATTAAGACCTTCCACTTGAAGATAGAAGATCTGAATTCATTTAACTTCACAAAATAAGTTTCTAAATTAGCTTAATTTGCTTGAATATCCTGTGTCGACTGGTGGACGAGTAGTCTTTACTTGCATTGGATATGATAACTGTATAATATACTAACTTTCTATTAAACTCATAAATAGCTGTTATCTGGTTATACTTGGCAAAGGTGAATTTTTAGTATGGAAATTATATGTTTTAAGTGTTCTTTAACGTTTATTTATTTTTGAGAGAGACAGAGAGAGACGGTGTGAGCGGGGGAGGGGCAGAGAGAGAGGGAGACACCGAATCCGAAGCAGGCTCCAGGCTCAGAGCTGTCAGCATAGAGCCCGATTCGGGGCTGGATCTCACGAACCAGGAGATCATGACCTGAGCCCCAGTGGGACGCTTAACCAACTGAGCCACCCAGGCGCCCTGACAATTATATGTTTTATTAGAAAATCCCTACAGTACCTTTGAGGTTGAGAGGAAAATTCCTACAATATTCATTAGTTTTAAGGATAGTTTTTGAATTAAAGGATTTCCCCCCAGAATGTTATAAATCTGTGCCACATTAATATAGTCTTCTGAAGAATAATCTGAACATTTGTGACTAATTCACTTTTGATCTAGTGTCTGCTGAAAGCTCAGAGGCCGTGATAACCACAGGGATAAGTTTTGAATTATGAGTCTATAATTTCTGAACAATGGAAACTGACGAAAATTAAACCTATGCATTTATTATTACTTATAAAATTCTTGCATGCTTTATTATAAAAAGTCAAATGTCTAAGAATGATCTCAGGTGACTACCTATTCTATAGTTTTTAAAACCTTCAGTGTCAGATTGAAGATACTCTGCTTCATCACCATAATGAGCTCATGGAATTTCCAGAAACCTAATGGAAACGTTTTTAATGGAATAATCTTCAACTTCCGAATTTTGTTAAAACGTCAGGTAGAAACTCTGGCATTTTTTTTAAGTTCATTGTTTAAGTTTATTTTTTGACAGAGCAAGAGCATGAGTTGGGGAGGGGCAGAGAGAAAAGGGAGAGAGAGAATCCCAAGCAGGCTCTTTGCCCTTAGCGCAGAGCCGATGCGGGGCTCACACTCACGAACTGTGAGATCATGACCTGAGACAAAACCAAGAGTCAGATGCTTAACCAACTGAGCCACCCAGGTGCCCCAACACTGGCAGTTTCTTACTATTTATTTATTTATTTTTTTTTTCAACGTTTATTTATTTTTGGGACAGAGAGAGACAGAGCATGGACGGGGGAGGGGCAGAGAGAGAGGGAGACACAGAATCGGAAACAGGCTCCAGGCTCCGAGCCATCAGCCCAGAGCCCGACGCGGGGCTCGAACTCACGGACCGCGAGATCGTGACCTGGCTGAAGTCGGACGCTCAACCCACTGCGCCACCCAGGCGCCCCTTCTTACTATTTTTTTTAAAATGTTTATTTATTATTGAGAGAGAGAGAGAGAGAGAGAGAAAGCATGAGCAAGGGAGGGGCGGAGACAGGGGGAGACAGAATCCGAAGCAGGCTCCAGGCTCCGAGCTGTCAGCACAGAGCCCGACGCAAGGCTCGAACTCACAAACTGTGAGATCATGACTTGAGGTTGGTCACTCAAGCAACTGAGCCACCCAGGTGCCCCAGGTTCTATTTTTTATCAATATTATGTGTGGCCAGGTCTGGCAAAGAAAGACTAAGGAACAGTTTGAGGACAGAAAATGTGATTGAAACATGATTAATCTTTCTTCAGTGTCAAAGCATAGGAAAGGTAACAGTAAAAATGAGTTCTAAATGGTGAGCTTTAGAAGATAGAAGGAAATGTCCACGGTTTTTGATACGGTCATAGACTTCTGTCCTCTCCAGGCACAATTTGAAAAAACAAACAAACAAAAAACCACAGCTCTTATTCTTAGGATCATTTCACTTCACACCTTAAATCTCTTCAAGTCTCTCCCTTTCCTTTCCCTTGGATCAGTCAAGTGCTTTATCCCCAGCACTTGGCTAAGGAATGTGGGAGCTACATGGAAAGGACCTTTATATGGCTCTTCCTCTCAAAAATTTGTCTTTAGTACACATTTAGTACACGCCAAAACCCTTTGAACATCTTCCCTTTCCTCACCAACCACCTCCTTTCATCTGGATGGTCCTCTTCTCTCCCCCCTCATCCAACTACATTCTAGATCCTTCCTGCACGGCTGTATTGAAATGACGCTAACGTCACCAGCTATCTTCTTTCAGACAAATCGCACAACGTGAACTCTGTTCCTTCTCAAAACAGTCTCCATTGACATTTTCCTTTTTGCCTATTTTTCCATTTTTATTTTCTTCCCTCCTTGATTTTTCCTTTTCTCTAATTTAATGCCTACTCTCTGCTGCTTTAACACTTGACTCTTAAACCACGACTTTACTAGAATCCAAAATCGTGGGGTTTTCCTTGTTGTTTTTATCTCCCAATACAGAGCCATGTGGATGCTCTTCCATTAGCTAAATTTAATATGTGTAAAATTGAGATGACATGCAAAGTTGATTTCCCTTTCTCATCTTTGTAGTCTTTCGCAAATGAATTGAATATATAGTATTCTACAGACCACAGGATGCGCATATATCTCTCACTCCTTGGATGGCAAATTGGCATGGAAAACTAGGTATCCCTTAAAGAGAGCACAACGCTGGTTTTCCCGGCGAACCATCAAGTTACTGTTCAATGAATGCAGGAAGTGTAAGCATCACTAAATTCAGCAGGAAGTGGAGCGTCGCTAAATTCATGCCCATGCAAAACCCTTAAAATGCCATCAAGAAGGAGTCAAAATAGGAGCTGTGTACTGAAGAGCTCTTAGTTCCCATGACAGTCATTCTTTTATTTAGAGCTGTTACAGGAACCACACCAATTAGCTCTGAAATTCACACATTTCCAAGTCTAGCCTGAGGCCATGTGGGAAGGCCCACAGTGGGTTTTTATTTTCCATATTTCACTTCCAAGATGGTTATGGATAATGGCTCTTAAGTATTTTTTAGTGATACTGATAAACTTTGAGTGTTTGAAACTAATTTCTGAATATACACTGGGGACCTTATTTTGGCTCAGTTGTTCTCAAGTATTCACACTATTTTTGACAATATATGCTATTTGACACATAACATATGTTGACATATGAGGACAGATTTCATAGGCATCAATTACATGTAATGCTCAGGGTATGAGTCTTGCTTAATTAAAATTCCACATTAGGGGCGCGTGGGTGGCTCAGGTGGTTAAGCGTCTGATTTCGGCTCAGGTCATGATCTCACGGTTTGTGAGTTCCAGCCCCGCATCGGTCGGTCTGCTGTCAGTACAGAGCCTGTTTCGCATCCTCAGACCCCCATTCTCTGTGCCCCTCCACAGCTCACACGCATGCACGCTCTTTCTCTCTCAAAAATCAGCATTTAAAAGAAAAAAAATTGAAAAAAATGAAAAAAAAATAATTGAAGTTATTCTGCCATATCTTGTATAAAATTGTACTGTTTGAGAACTATACGAAAACCACGATTTGTTCCCCTTTTTGACCTGGCAAATGCAGTTACCGTTATTGATGTCGGAAGATCTTACAAAGCTTTAGCGAGAACATGAGAAATTTGTGACTAGTGTTGCAGAAAGAAATATGAGATTAGTCCAAATATGTATTTACTGATCTTGAACTTATGTCTGTGATTTAACCTGTGATTTTTTTTTTGATCAACCGTCATTTTCTCTACACAAAAGAGAAATATATATGTATATATAGAGAATATATATGTATATCATACATATATATATGTATATATGCACACATGTATATATGCACACATACACATATAAATGTGTATACATATTCTTATAATACTTTCACATTGTCACATGACCAAACACAATTTCTATGAGAGCCACATAGATTCTCATTTAAAATGAATCACTCTATCAGTTATCCCACCAGTGATTTTTTCTTAATTTTAATTTTCTTAATTTTAGAAAACGCAAGTCTTCCCGAACTTGAATACTGAGTTCACAGGTCTCCTTTTTTTTCGTTCAACACAACCATGAGAATCTCATTATGAAAGATTGGCGGGGTCTGAGAGATTTGCAGATTAGAGTGTTCAGTTAGTGTTGTTTTGTTATGGGTTTGTTTTGTGTTTCTCTCTCTCTCTCTCTTTTTTTTTTTTGTTTCTCTTGTTGTCTTATCCAAGGCTTTAAGAGGTTTTGTATTCCCTCCTCTTTTTGTAGGATTACTCACAAAACATTTCTCATTGCAAAATATTGTCATAGTGACTTAGCCCTTTGGGGAAACATGTAATGTACCGTTACTCACTTTACATAATTTACATAATTTATTCCTGTCCATCGTATTATATTTCTAAACTTTTACCACCAATCCGGGAGCACTTTGTGTCAGGTTTAGTCAGTTTTAGTGAACAACAAAAAATGCAAATTTTAACAGTACAGAAAGATACTACTTTGTCCTTAAGGTATTTTAGTTAATAAGCTGGACATCTATATACATAATATACTTTTGTGATTATTACTTGTGAGATTTGGAACTTAGAAAAATAAATAATTGTTTTTTAATTTTTCCATTGATATTCCATGGGAAAATATACACGTAAAAAAGATGACAAGAGCAATTAATTTTTTTTAAATTATTTTTAATGTTTATTTATTTTTGAGACAGGGAGAGACAGCATGAACGGGGGAGGGTCAGAGAGAGAGGGAGACACAGAATCTGAAACAGGCTCCAGGCTCTGAGCTGTCAGCACAGAGCCTGACGCGGGGCTCGAACTCACGGACCGTGAGATCATGACCTGAGCCGAAGTCGGACGCTTAACCGACTGAGCCACCCAGGTGCTCCAAGAGCAATTAATTTTTAAAGAAATGTGGCATTTTGAGTGGCAATAAATAGGACTCTACCATGGCTGAGAATATGGATAATATAATGTTGAATGAGATGGTTATCATATCGAGTTATGGCAAACACAGTTTCAATTGATTTGTTACCAATTGAATGATATCGCAATGAAGCGTATTTTACTTTGAAGCTTTTAAATTATATTAATTTTTAGGTTCTTGAAAAGCAAGCATTAGGAACAATTTTTATATTTTAATATTGGGAAAAGAGAAGGATTTTGATGTCTCTTGAGGACAAAGATGCAAAATAAGACCTTTTTGTCTTTCTGTATCCTTTTTTATTTTTCCTGTCACTTATTTCCAGACCTCCCAGAAAAAGGGATTTATGCATTGCCTGGCGGCATTTTATGGGACAAAAATGGTCTGACTAATGATCTGGCGAATGTCACTCGATCTCTCCCATAGAATATTTTGTTTCTGAATACTGGAGGCCATATTTTATGCATTGCTGTAATGAAAGAGACGGTTATGAGGAAGATTTTGTGTAGGTGGCATTGATAGAACTCACAAGTGAGAGGTGAGGGATAAGAAGGAAGAATAAATTAAATTTGTAGCTTGAGTGACTAGAATAATAGCGCTACTAAATGAGATGGGAAATATAAGGAGGTACAATTTGTTCCAGTCAAATTTTACTTCCAGACTTCTAAAAGGAACTACAAGACACTAAAAAAGACTATCAACAAATTTTTCTCACATCCCTTGGAAATACTCCTAAATCAGACAGAACAGAGGATTTTTCAATGTTATCCCACATTCTCAAGCTATTCAAGACTCTCTTTCTGCCCCTTCTTCCACCACAACTACATTTTTTTGTCACTGACACCCACTGCAGCCCATTTATTTTGGTATAAACCCAGTGCTGCTCTCTGGAGAATATTGTTGGTTGATGCAAAAGTACAAATAAAGCTACGTGAATGCAGATTCCTTCAAGTTGAAGAAAATAAATTAGGAATGTTGCACAAAATATGTTCACTTCATAAAAGTATTTAGAATCGGGGGTGCCTGGGGGGCTCAGTCGGTTAAACTTCGACTCTTGATTTCAGCTTAGGTCACGATCTCTTGGTGCGTTCGATTGAACCCCTCATGGGGCTCCACACTGAGCGTGGAAGGTGCTTGGGATTCTCTCTCTCTCCCTGTCTCTCTGCACCCCCCCCCCCAAATAAACTTAAAAAAAAAAAAACACTTATTTTAGTTTTCCATGTTCCTAGAAAATGAAACCTTTGATACATGTTATACTTGCTACTTAATTATGACATCACAAACTTTCCCCCAATGCTTTGCAAATTAAGAAGCGTATATTCTTAATTTCTTTCTCCAAACACCGATCGGAAGCTATGTGTGCTCTAAGAAGAGATTTAGTAGGGGGCGCCTGGGTGGCGCAGTCGGTTAAGCGTCCGACTTCAACCAGGTCACGATCTCACGGTCCATGGGTTCGAGCCCCACGTCGGGCTCTGGGCTGATGGCTCAGAGCCTGGAGCCTGTTTCCGATTCTGTGTCTCCCTCTCTCTCTGCCCCTCACCCATTCATGCTCTGTCTCTCTCTGTCCCAAAAATAAATAAACGTTGAAAAAAAAAATTAAAAAAAAAAAAATAAGAGATTTAGTAGAAGTCCCATAGAAATAGAGTGCATGCAAGAAATTTTTAAGAAAACTAAAAAAAAGGAAAGAAACATTATGACGGTTGTATATGTAAATAAACGCAAACTTTATTCTCTGCCATTTTTTATCACTTATATGTTTCTTATCACTTAATAAGTACATTTAAGTTTACCTAATTGGTTGTAATGCAAGTTATTTGGACATTTCACTAATTTTCTTTTTCTTTTTTTTTTCTCTTTCCCCAGAAAGGATGGAATTATGAATTCAATCTGTTACATTTCCACTTCTCAACTTTAAACTTTGGTTGCTTAACACCGAAGCAATCATGGTGAACCTGAGGAAAGCGGTGCATTCGTTCCTGTAAGGATGTTATTACTTACTATTTTCTAAAGGATAACTTTTTTAATGGTAGCTTGCTCAAAAATGTTAAAAGGGCTTTTATATGATCATTCAGCTAGATTTGCCTCAAATTGCATAAATGACTTGCACCCCGTAGATTAATATTCTGGGTGTTTCCTGTTCAAAAGTAAATGGAAAAAGCCCCAATAACTTGGGCTTCAATTAAACACAACTGCTTATGTATTCAAATTAATAATATGGCAATAAGATCTTAAATTCAAAAACAATTCCAGTGTTCAGGGTTGCTTTCTCTATGGTTCAAATGTAGAAACGGGAAAGGTCTTTTCCTTTTCCTTCCTGCATGGACTAAACAACCAAGAGGGTAAAGTGTCTCCACAAGTTTCTGCTTTTATGAAGAATGGCTGAGAGGCACCTGCTTGGCTCAGTCAATTAAGTGTCTGACTCTTGATTTCGGCTCAGGTCATGATCTCACGGTTCAAGAGTTCGAGCCCTGCATCAGGCTCTTTGCGAACAGCACAAACAGCGCAAAGCCTGCTCGGGATTTTCCCTCTCTGCCTCTCCCCTGCTCACGCTCTTTTTCAAAATAAATAAATAAACATTAAAAAAAAGGAAGAGTTGAGGTTGCAAAAGAATGGGTCGGAAGTCAGGGAGTAGAGGCTGGGGGTGTAGCTAGCCAGAGGAAAACAATGCCATCCTCCAAATTCTTGACACAATGACCCAGAAGTTAAGGTCAGTGGAATGCCACATAAAGGAAATAAGAATTTGGATCCAGTACTGGGCAATGCTAAATGTAATCTAATCCAAATATATCTTCTTTTTAACTTAAGAAAAGGTTGGGCTGCTTTCTTCTAAACCCACTCTTTGAGAAATGGGACATGGAAAAAAAGATCCGGGGGTCTGTCAATTTTGATCAGTACAGTTGGGAAGCCTGGAGTCACCTTGCTCCTACAGTCTCCTCTATGATTTCTGTAAAAGAGCTCATCCAGGAAAAAGCTGATGGACTAGTGTCGGTTAAAAGCACATCAACGCTGGAACCTCTGCAAGACATGCCCCGAGAGCCGTATCTTGGATGTCATTGTACGTGGTGGTGACGTTAGTCTCAGAGGTGTGGGATTCTGAAAGAACAAGAACAGACAGGAAAAGGAAAGGGTGAAGGACGGTGATAAAGATAGAGAAGAGTCAAGTATGGGAAATGAAAGGACAGATGTTTCTATTCCGTGCCCCTGGGCCAACTCAGCGGGTAGCCACTGGTCCATATGCCAAAATGTAGGACTGTCATTAAGGGCACCAAATTATTCTGTATGACATTAACGACTCCATACAGAATTTCGTCCATTCTATTAAGAGAAACAAGGTACAATCCATCTTTTCCCATGGTGCCCATTGGCATAGGCCATGCAAAAACACAGTAGATGTAAAATGTATACATTTTTACATCAAATGATCATCCTGTTCCTCTCCTAAGAATATAGAATCATATGCTCATTAAACATTTAGCAGCACGGAATAAATTGGCTGCGTTGTCCACAGAGAAACTGTGGTTTTTGTGTGCATGTTTTCTGAGACTTCTGTGGTCTTAATAACAATTAAGCTTTAGGAGCAAGACTTAACATTCTTTTTCTCCTTCTTTTTTTTTGTAAAAGGACTGTATATATGTCACTGAGTATGCAAATATTAGAAATTAGGTTTAATTGTAATATAGCCAATTCTTGATTACAAAACTATAGAAAATAGGTTTGAACTTTAATAAAAATTATAATGCTTTGCCCATAGTGGTACTCAATAAGAATGTATTAAATTTAATTGAGTTGACCCCAGGAAACTAAAGAAGATACCTTTCAGGATCTTCCCAATAAGACTATTTTATAACTGTCAATAGATATATTTAGATTCTATAAGCTTCCTTAGCAGTTCAGTATTTGTCTCTGGACACTTGAATGAAAATTAAAAATATATCTGACCAGCAGAGGAAGGCAAGATCACCACTTCAAGTGTTTTTCTACCCACAATAAGACACTCAAATTATAAAATTGGTAATTGTCCACTAGTATTTCATGTATTTTTTATATATGATTGTATCCTGCATTCCTCTATTATTCTTAGAGAAATATGGAAAGACTTTGATGTTTTCACAACTTACTTAGAAAACTGAAGTTGGATGTGTATTCCCTAGGCAACTTTGATGTTTTCACAACTGACCATTGAAGATGCAGCGTTTTACTGTGAGCATAAACTTTTGTGGGACTACCGGAGATGATCGTTAGTGATTGCAAACTAGAAATTAAAAAAAAAAAATTTAATGTTTTCATTTTGGGGAGACAGAGAGACAGAGCGCAAGCGGGGGAGGGGCAGAGTGAGAGGGAGACACAGAATCTGAAGCAGGCTCCAGGCTTGGAGCTCCAAGCTGTCAGCACAGAGCCCGACGCGGGGTTCGAACCCACGCGAAGTGCAGGATCATGACCTGGGCTGAAGTCGGATGCCTAACCGACTGAGTTACCCAGGCGCCCCTAGACTAGAAATTTTTTTAAGTTTATTTATTTATTTATTTTGAGAGAGAGAGAGAGGAGAGAGAGGAGAGAGAGAGAGAGAATGAGAATGCTGGAGGGGCAGAGAGAGAGAGAGAGAGAGAGAGAAAGAGAAAGAATCCTAAGCAGGCTCCACACTGTCAGCCCAGAGCCCAATGTGGGGCTGGAACTCACGAACCATGAGATAACGACCTGAGCCAAAACCAAGAGTTGGATGCTTAACCGACAGAGCCCCCAGGCACCCCTAAACTAGAATTTTTTTTTTAAATGCCGGAAGGACACGTTTTTCATCAGGCAGGCAGGCCAGAAAAGACCCAGTTTAAAATTACTGCCTGAGCTTAGTTTTGCATAAAGAGGTATCGTACTAAAAAAATAAGATCAGGATTTGAATTCATCACCAATTATGAAATACATGAGTTTGGGCATAGTTACCACAAAATACTTTTGTTTTAACTTTGAAGACAAAAAGAAAGCTCCAATATTTACTGAGGGCCTATTAGGACAAAGGTACTATTTTCAGGACTTTACATGAATTACTGAATTTTCACAACAATCGTATGATAGAGAACATCCTTGTTGTACAGATGAAGAAATTGAGGCTCTGAGAGGTTAAGTGACTGGTCAAAAAAATCATTGAGGCCGTGAGGTTAGAAAACTGACCACATGCCCAAAGCAGCAATTACAGTGACAGAATAATTTAAGCTGAGAGCAAAGAACTTGCTTCTATTTATTTGGTCCTTTATTTCAATACTTTCCACTCACACTAATCACAGATTACTCATGATACAGATTTTTTGAGTCATCTATCATTTTCGGTATTGTTTTTTATGTTCCAGGAAAAGAATACAGCCAGCATTTGAAAGAATTCACAGATTATTTGAAAAAAAAAAATCACTATCTATGTCACCCTCTGTATGTTGCTTAGAATGCCAGGTAACTTTGACTAATGAGGAAGTTATGATAAGCAAAATGTCTGAAATAGTAGTTTTCTATCCTCTGTAGAATGAGAGAGTCAAAACATTTTCATGACTGCTGCGTTATCTTAAAAGACATAGACATGCATTAGCAAGATATTAAGAGAAATGATTTTTAAATCCTCTAGAAAATTACTACAACATTTTACTTGATTTTAAAATGCTAATAATTGTTCAGCCCAAGTGTTCCAGTTTAAGTTGAGAAAGTATTGCGTGTGTGCAACTCCGTGCGTATAATAATTAGCGATCGTTATGACAGTCACAATCAAAACATAGAATGCACATTCGCAGGCAATCCTTGCCTTTAAGCAAGAAATATTGAATATGCTTGTCTTTCTTGTCTATTGTATTCATGAAAATAAACGTTAGTTTTATTCGATCCTTTAGGGATGTACCCTTTGAGAGGGCACGTGATGTATGGAACCTCCATAAATCTCATATCACTCCTGGGGGAAGTTAAATTGGGGTGAGCGAAACATAACCACGTCCATCTCTGTTGCATTAGTTTGCCACCCGGCCTGACATTCCTACTAGCAGAATCTGCAAAACCACGGTCATGAGAAATGCACATTTTAAATGACCGAGGAGATTTTGTATCCAGCACAGGAAAAGCAGCAAACCCGTAGGAACTGGTCATCACCACAAATCAATCATTTTCTAGCCTGGAACAGGGCCCAGAAAACATAAGACAGAAATGAGGAGAGTGTTAGACAGAAGGAAAGTTTATTAATATGTATGGACCCGCATAAAGTCACTCTGCAGCTGGGAGAAGGTAAGAAGAGTTCTAGAAAGAACTCTCTTGGGTTGCCAAAACCCACTCTCCCTCTTCCAACATCTTGCCTGAAGTTTGTCTGAGGACAATTTATTCCTTCTTAGCTTTTCATTTCAAAAGGCAATGTTCAATTTTCTTGTCACAGTCCTGGATACTTAAAGGACAATCTCCTTTCCTTCTGTTGTCATTTGTCTCAGAAAACATCTAGAAGAAATTACTATTTAAAACATATAAAAACAGACCATTACAGGAAATCAAACAATACTTTGGCTTTATATTGCTTGTATAGAGCAGATGTTTAAAACACAGGCTTTGAAATCAGTGACACCTGAATATGGACCCTGCCCCTGCCACCTAGTGGCCCATATTGGCTGGAGAAAGTCACTTAACCTCTCTGAACCTCAGTCTCCTCGGCTACATGATGGGTACAAACCAATACTGACCCCACGAAGTTGTTGTGTGAGACCCAACGAGATTATATATTTATATGTCCATAAGTTAAGTGCTTGACTCATAATGAGCTCTCAATAAAAATATCCTTGGATAGAAAGAAGAAATACTGAGATTTAATTAAGAGACCGGAAATATTGATGATGGTAATGACTCTTGAAGGCAAAGTAGTTGTTTTGCATAAGCAATTTATTGCATATAAGCAATACAATGTGAACCTGACGATTTTTTTTTTCTTCATTTTCAGTGTGCACCTCATTGGCCTACTGGTTTGGCAATTTGATATTTCTGTGAGCCCTGTTGCAGCTCTAGTAACTGACATTTTCAATACCTCCGATGGTGGACGCTTCAAATTCCCAGACGGGGTACAAAACTGGCCAGCACTTTCCATCGTCATAATAATCATCTTGACGATAGGTGGCAACATTCTCGTTATCATGGCAGTAAGCTTGGAAAAGAAACTGCACAATGCCACCAATTACTTCTTAATGTCCCTAGCCATTGCTGATATGCTAGTGGGACTACTTGTCATGCCGTTGTCTCTGCTGGCAATCCTTTATGGTAAGTACACTTTTATTAGTTTTGAAAAACCTCAGATTAGATCGTAAATCTGCGCCAGGTATCGCGGTAAACACCCATACGGTTAATGATTCCACTCGTATCATTTGGAAAATGAAGACAAGAGCAAACTGCATGACGGAAGAATTGGATGTGTGCACCATATTCATGAAATAAATCCGTAGCAGAGCCTTCACAAAGCAAAACAGACATTTTGTGGTATATTAAAATCATCCAGAGATGCTCTATTGCCCCGTCTCCAGTTGTTAACAATGACAGTTGCCTTGCAATGTACAGAATGGGACGGTGGCAGAAACCTGTTCTCCCCCCTATGTTCTGGGCAGTACACAGACCTGGTATCATCTCTTATACAAAGAAGGAAAAAGAGACTCATCGTCTTTCATAAATATATTGGAAGTGATCTTTTTAAATGTTGGCCAACTAAGTGCTTGGCACATATTAAATACTCAATAACAGCCATTCGTCTTCATGGAGTCTATAATTTATGTTTTGACAAGGCGGTAGGGGCTAACAAATTAATGACTAATTACGTAAGTGCCAGGTCACATCATCGCAATAAAATCCAGGCATTTAAAGTTTTCATGATATTGATTTTAGAGAGGTTTTTAATGTTTCCTTTTCATGTTGTGCCGTCTCTTTACCCTATGCATTTCATATTTTGTATTTTTATTCAAGTGTAATTAACATACCGTGTTATATTAGTTATATTAGTTTCAGGTGTATTAGTGACTAGTGTTATAGTGTTGCATACAGTGTAACTAGTGTTATATTAGTTATGTGAGTTTCAGGTGTACAATATAATGATTGAACAATTCTATGTTCCTCAAAGCTCATCAGGATAATAGCACTCTTACTGCCCTTCATCTATTTCACTCATCCCCCCCCCACACTTCCCCTCTGGCAAATACCAGCTTGTTCTCTGTATTGAAGAGTCTGTTGGTTTTTTTTTAATTTGTCTCTTTTAATTTGTTTTGTTTCTTAAATTCCACATATGAGTGAAATCATATGGTATTTGACTTTCTGACGGACGTCAATTAGCATTATACTTTCTAGGTCCATCGTATTGTTGCAAATTACAAGATTTCATTCTCTTTTATGGCTGAGTAATACTCCATAGTATCCATAGGCCACATTTTCTTTCTTCATTTATCTATCGATGGGCACTTGGGTTGCTTCCATATCTTGGCTATTGTAAATAATGCTGCAGTAACCACAGGGACGCATATATGTTTTTGAATTAGTGTTTTCATTTTCTCTGGTTACATACCCAGTAGTGGAGTGACTGGATCATATGATTATTCTATTTTTTTAATTTTAAACATAAAGAAAATATCCTCAGGGATTCCAGGTAAAAATAAGGAATGATCTATAGGAGCACAAGAACGAGACTGACCTCACAAGTAACAAAAACAACAAAGCAAAGGAATAGTGAAGCAATATTTTTCAAAAAGCCAACCATTTGTAAGATGTTTTTTCAAAGGCAAATCTATAAAGAGAGAGAACAGATCACTAGTTTCCAGGGACTGAAAGTGGGAGGATGACTGAAAAGGAGTCTTTATTTGGTATATCTTGGTCTGGTAGTGGTGTGTATTGTACAGATATATATATACATATACATATATATATATACACACACATATACATATATGCATATATATAATTGTATATACACATATAATTTATATACATATATACATAAATTACAAATATATAATTACATATACATATATAATTTAAATTTTTACATATATACATCTATAATCTATAATATATATTTTTTATTATACAATATAAATATAATATCATATATATGATATATAATATCATATATATATACACTCAAATATCATATATATACACTCAAAATTTGAAAAACTATAAATCCTTGTGTGCAATTTTAAAAGGGTGAATTTTACTGTATATAAAGTATACCTTAAAATAAAAAAAACAGAAAAAATATACTCAAAGTTTGAAATGAAGAGTTTTACATCCAGACATGCTAGCCATCGAGGCTATAAAAAGTTCAAAACTATGTTAAACTCAGAGAGTTCTGAACCCATAAGCCGTGCTTAAGAAATTAAATGGTGGGGACACCCAGGTGGCTCAGTCGGCTAAGCGTCCAACTTCAGCTCAGGTCACGATCTCCCAGTTTGTGGGTTCGAGCCCCACGTCGGGCTCTGTGCTGACAGCTCAGAGCCTGGAGCCTGCTTCGGGTTCTGTGTCTCCCCCTCTCTCTGCCCCTCCCCTGCTCATGCTCTGTCTCTCTCTCTCTCAAAAACAAATAAAAGTTAAAAAATTAAAAAAACAAAATAAATGGTGGATGACATTCAACTAACCAAGGAATGACTGGGAAAATTTAATATGAGTAATTTTATTTATTTTTTTTTTAATTTTTTTTTCAACGTCTATTTATTTTTGGGACAGAGAGAGACAGAGCATGAACGGGCGAGGGGCAGAGAGAGAGGGAGACACAGAATCGGAAACAGGCTCCAGGCTCCGGGCCGTCAGCCCAGAGCCCGACGCGGGGCTCGAACTCACGGACCGCGAGATCGTGACCTGGCTGAAGTCGGACGCTTAACCGACTGCGCCACCCAGGCGCCCCAATATGAGTAATTTTAGAGTGAAGACAAGAATAAAGGTGATATAAGGGCAGAAGAGCACTGTTATAGGTTACACAATACATATTATATGTTATTTAATCTAAAAAAATTTTTTAAAAATGCAATTAAATTTAGGAAGAGAATAGAAAGGGAAAGAGGAAGAGGAAAGTAAAATAATTTTATTGATTTTTCTATACACAAAAGGTGGGAGTTAAATGATACCATAAAAAAATTGGCAGGGCGCCTGGTGGCTCCGTGGTTAAGCATCTGACTTGGACTCAGGTCATGCTCTCACCGTTGGTAAGTCCCACATCAAGTGAACTCATGCCCTGCTTTGGGTGAGTTCGAGCCCCGCTTTGGGTAAAAACATGAGTCCCTGGTGAGCCCCGCTCCTCTTTCTCTTTCTCTCCTTCCCTCCCTCCCTCCCTCCCTCCCTCTCTCTCTCTCTCTCTCTCTCCCTTCTTCTCTCTCTGCCTCTTGCTCACTTGTGCCGTCTCTCTTTCTTAAGAAAAATTGGCAAGCCAGCGGGTGGAGCTACAGTGTATTATGCTAAGTGAAATACGTCAGTCAGAGAAAGACAAATACCATATGATTTCAGTCATACGTGGAATTTAAGAAGAAAAAAAAAAAGATCAACATGGGGGAAGAAAAGGGAGAGGCAAACCATAAAACAGACCCTTAACTATAGAGAACAAACTAAGGGATGCTGGAGGGGAGGTCGGGGGGGACGGGTTACATGGGTGTGATGGGCATTAAGGGGGGCACTTGTTGGCATGAGCACTGGGTGTTATACGTAAGTGATGAATTGCTAAATTCTATACCTGAAGTCAATACTACACTATATGTTAATTAACTAGAATTTAAATAAAAATTTGAAAAAAAAATTGGCAAACCAAAAATTAACAGAGTTAATAAGAAAACAGTGGTTTAAGGGCATTGAACATGATACAAAGAAAACATGATATAAATGTGATATTAAAGGGGTGCCTGGGTAGGGGTCGGTTAAGCGACTGACTTCGGGTCAGGTCATGATCTCACAGTTTGCGAGTCCGACTCCCACATTGGGCTCTGTGTGGACAGCTCAGAGCCTGGAACCTGCTTCGAATTCTGTGTCTCCCTCTCTCTCTGCCCCTCCCCCACTCACGGTCAGTCTCTCTCTTTCTCTCTCTTTCTGGCAAAAATAAATAAGCATTTAATAAATAGATAAATAAATAAATAAATAAATAAATGTGATATTAAAGTTAACCACTAAAACAAACAAGCAAAAACTTCCCAAAACATCAAAAGAAATATAATTAGTGAGAAAGAAAAAAAAAATCAACTGGAGGAAGAAACCCAAGAAAATATAACATCACGCTCTCAACATTATGACAGGAAAACAAATATATCAGTAACAGCAACAAACTTGAATGAACCTAAAAGACAATTAAGAATGAAAAATTTTAGGGGCGCCTGGGTGGCGCAGTCGGTTAAGCGTCCGACTTCAGCCAGGTCACGATCTCGCGGTCCGTGAGTTCGAGCCCCGCGTCAGGCTCTGGGCTGATGACTCAGAGCCTGGAGCCTGTTTCCGATTCTGTGTCTCCCTCTCTCTCTGCCCCTCACCCATTCATGCTCTGTCTCTCTCTGTCCCAAAAATAAATAAACGTTGAAAAAAAAAAAAAAAAAGAATGAAAAATTTTTACTTTGACTTAAAAAGGAAAACCCAACTATATTCTGTATACATGAGAAACTCTTAAAACCCAGTGATTTATAATGGTTAAAAATAAAGGAATGATGGGGCGCCTGGGTGGCGCAGTCAGTTAAGCGTCCGACTTCAGCCAGGTCACGATCTCGCCGTCCGTGAGTTCGAGCCCCGCATCGGGCTCTGGGCTGATGGCTCAGAGCCTGGACCCTGTTTCTGATTCTGTGTTTCCCTCTCTCTCTGCCCCTCCCCCGTTCATGCTCTGTCTCTCTCTGTCCCAAAAAAAATAAATAAACGTTAAAAAAATAAATTAATTAATTAATTAATTAATTAAATAAATAAAGGAATGAGAAAAGTGTACCAAGCAAATGGAAGCAGTATGAAAACAGAAATCATGATTTGATGCCTAAGAAAGTAAATTTCAAATGAAAAAACAGTACAAGTAAAAAAGGATGCTTATTTATAATAAAAACCATAATTAACAATACAGATATAGCAGTTAAGCATATCTACACCACCAATGACACAGAAATACTTTTTATAAGGCAAAATGAAAGAACATGGAAGGAGACCTTTATGAATACCTTCTGCTAATGGGAGATTTGAACATATCACATTCAGCATAACAAAGACCGGACCAAAAAATAAAAAGCATATATAGCTCTTACGGAAGTATGTTGAACTTGAAACTTAAAGTTCTATTTTCATAACCTTATTGAAAGAGAGTATACTTTCTTCATAAATACACATGGAACACTCACAAAAATCGATAAAATATTAGGCCACAAAGAAAATATTAAAGCAGTAAAAATATCACAAAAAGTACTTTCTGCTAAGAAGGCAATATTAAAAAATATTAACAAAAGTTTAAAGACCATTTCATGTTGATGTTACAGCAAACTTTTAAACAACTCTTCATCGGGGCACCTGGGTGGCTCAGTCAGTTAAGCATCCGACTTCGGCTCAGGTCATGATCTCGCAGTCTGTAAGTTCAAGCCCCGCGTCAGGCTCTGTGCTGACAGCTCAGAGCCTGGAGCCTGTTTCAGATTCTGTGACTCCCTCCCCCGTTCATGCTGTCTCTCCCTGTCTCAAAAATAAATAAATATTAAAAAAAAAAAAACTCTTCATCAAAAGGAGGCATGCAAACTGACATTACAGATTTCTCTAGAAATATGATAGCATAAACACTGCATATAAAAATCTATACAATATGAGGGGCGCCTGGGTGGCGCAGTCGGTTAAGCGTCCGTCTTCAGCCAGGTCATGATCTCGTGGTCCGTGAGTTCGAGCCCCGCGTCGGGCTCTGGGCTGATGGCTCGGAGCCTGGAGCCTGTTTCCGATTCTGTGTCTCCCTCTCTCTCTGCCCCTCCCCCGTTCATGCTCTGTCTCTCTCTGTCCCAAAAATAAATAAACGTTGAAAAAAAAATTTAAAAAAAAAAAAAAAATCTATACAATATGATAGCATAAACAATGCATATAAAAACTATACAATATACTTAAAGCAGTGATCAGTGGAAAATTCATAGCCCTAATCACATTTATCAGTAAAAATAAAAGCATACAAATGAATTAAATTCCCAGCAAGCAACCTTAAAAAAAAAAAAAAAAAAAAAACCTATAGGGGCCCCTGGGTGGCTCAGTAGGTTAAGCGTCCGACTTCCGCTCAGGTCGTGATCTCGCGGTCCGTGAGTTGAAGCCCCGCGTCGGGCTCTGTGCTGTCACCACAGAGCCCACTTCAAATCCTGTCTCCCTCTCTCTCTGCCCCTCCTCTGCTGGTCCTCTCTCTCATTCTCTCTCTCAAATGTAAATAAATAAACTTAAAATATATATATATGAAGTAAGCCAAAAGAAAGCACAAAGAAGAAAAAAAACTAAAGAGAAAAGCAGAAATTGAATGAGAATAGAAAACAATACACCTAATTAATAAATCGAAATCTTGGTTTAGAAAAAATTTTTTAAACAAAATAGAAAATCATCATCTAACTTTAAAAAGGGAAGAAAGCATAAATTTATAAAGTACGATATGATAAGGTGATTAACAAATGAAACAAAATTCCTTTTTTAAAAACATTTTTTTTAACGTTTTATTTATTTTTGAGACAGAGAGAGACAGAGCATGAACAGGGGAGGGTCAGCGAGAGGGAGACACAGAATCGGAAACAGGCTCCAGGCTCTGAGCTGTCAGCACAGAGCCTGACGCGGGGCTCGAACTCACGGACCGCGAGATCATGACCTGAGCTGAAGTCGGCTGCTTAACCGACTGAGCCACCCAGGCGCCCTGAAACAAAATGCCTTTTTAAATTTTTTTTTTCAACGTTTATTTATTTTTGGGACAGAGAGAGACAGAGCATGAACGGGGGAGGGGCAGAGAGAGAGGGAGACACAGAATCGGAAACAGGCTCCAGGCTCCGAGCCATCAGCCCAGAGCCCGACACGGGGCTCGAACTCACGGACCGCGAGATCGTGACCTGGCTGAAGTCGGACGCTTAACCGACTGCGCCACCCAGACGCCCCCAAAATGCCTTTTTAAATCATGAGATAACTTTGTAGGTTTGTATGCAAGTCAATTCAGAACAATAGAAAATAGGTAATTTCCCAAGTGGAAGAATCCAATTACAATGGGCAGAGGACCTGAATAGACATTTTTTTTTTCAAAGAAGGCATACAGATACTTAGCAGGTACATGAAAAGATGCTCAACATCACTGATCATCAGAGAAAACGCAAAGCAAAACCAGAATGTGACATCACCTTGCAACAGTCAGAATGGCTGGAATCAAAAAGACAACAAATAACAAGTATTGGTGAGGACGTGGAAAAAAGGAACCTTCACTCACTGTTGGTCGGAATGTAAACTGGTACACCCACTGTGTAAAACAGTATGGAAGTTCCTAAAAACATCAAAAATAGAAATACCATAGGAGCCAATAATTCCACTACTGGGCATTTATCCAAAGGAAAAAAAAACCCCACTAAATTAAAGATACGTGCACCCCTATGTTTACTGCAGCGTTATTTCCAATAGCCAAGCTATGGAAGCCTATCTATTTGTTCTTCCTAAAATAATTTATCAATTAATTCTATTCCGATAAAAATGATGAGATTTTTAATTTTTTTTTTAAAAAATGGTATGTTGTCATAAAAGCGTTTAACATAAGATCTACCCTCTTAACAAATTTTTAAGTGTATATATGTTATTATTGACTACAGGTTCGATGACGTGCAGCAGATATCTAGAGCTTATTCATTTTGTTTGACTGAAACTTTATCCCTGTTGATAAGTTCCCATTTTCCGTTCCCTCAATCTCTTGGCCACCACCATTCTACTTTTTTTTTTTTCATGCTTATTTATTTTTGAGGGAGAGAGAGAGACAGAACATGAGTGAGGGAAAGGCAGAGAGAACGGAAAAAACACAATCCGAAGCAGGCTCCAGGCTCTGAGCTGTCAGCACAGAGCCCGACGTGGGGCTCCAACCCACGAACTGTGAGATCATGACCCGAGCCGAAGTCGGACGCTTAACCGACTGAGCCACCCGAGCACCCCCACTCTACTCTTTGATTGTATGAATTTGACTATTTCAGATACCTCAAATAAAATGGACTCAGGCAGTATTTGTCTTTCTGTGACTGGTTGCTTGCACTTAGCCTAATGTCCTCAAGGTTTATCCGTGCTGTCTCATATTGCAGAATTTCCCCCTTTTTTAAGGCTACACTGTATTCCACTGCGCACCCATATATGACATTTTCTTTTTTCATTCATCTGTTGGTGGACATTCGGGTTGTTTCCGCATCCTGGGTACTGTGAAGGGTGCGTCCGTGAACGCAGGAGTGTTGATATCTCTTCAAGATCCTGGTTTCAGTTCTTTTGGACAATACCCAGAAGTGAGATGGTTGTATCAGGTGATAGTTCTGTCTTTAATTTTTGAGGATCTCTCACAGTGTTTCCCACAGCAGCTGCACCGTATTGTGCTTCCACCCATCAGGAGTGAGGGTTCCGTTTTCTCCACATCCTCGCCAATACTTGTTATTATTTCTTGTCGTTTTGATTGACCATCCTGACAGGTGTGGGGTGCTAGCTCGGTGTGGTTTTGATCTGCATTTTTCTGATGATGAGTGATGTTGAGCCTGTTTTCATGTGCAGATGATCCATCTGTATATATGTTTGGAGAAATGTTTACTTAAGCGCTTTGTCCATTTTTTAATTGGATTATTATGGGTTTTTTTTTTTGTTTGTTTGTTGTTTTTATTTGAGTTGTAAGATTCTTTATGCATTTTGGAGATTAACCCTTTATCAGATATATAAGTTGCAAACATTCTCTCCCCTTTCAAAGCTTGCCTTTTCACTCTGTGATGGCTTCTTTTGCTGTGTAGAAGCTTCTTTGTGTTGTTTACTTGGTCGTAGCCTGTGCTTTGGGTGTCATATCCCTAAAAGCAGTGCCCAGACCAATGTCATGTAGATTTTCCCCTATGCTTTCTTCCAGGGGTTTTCCAGGTTCACGTCTTATGTTTGAGTCTTTTGGATGCGTATCTTACAAGAAACTTTGTTTTCGTGTTTATTTATTTATCTTGTGAGGGGGGGAGGGGCAGAGAGAAGAGGACAGAGGATCTGAAGCAGGCTTTGTGCTCACAGCCCCAGAGAGCCCGAAGCGAAGCTTGAACTCACAAACCGGGAAATCGTCACTTGTGCCACAGTCAGAGGCTTAACAGACCCGGCTGCCCCACAAGAAGCTTTTCTTTATGGAATTAGATAAGTTAATATTAAAGTTCATTTAGAAAATTACACGTGTAAGGAGAACTAGCACTAGGAGATATTGAAGCACATTATAAAGCCTTTATAAAAAATGTATCAGGGCGCCTGGGTGGCGCAGTCGGTTAAGCGTCCGACTTCAGCCAGGTCACGATCTCGCGGTCCGGGAGTTCGAGCCCCGCATCGGGCTCTGGGCTGATGGCTCGGAGCCTGAAGCCTGCTTCCGATTCTGTGTCTCCCTCTCTCTCTGCCCCTCCCCCGTTCATGCTCTGTCTCTCTCTGTCCCCAAAATAAATAAATGTTGAAAAAAAATTAAAAAAAAAAAATGTATCATTGGACCATACATGGAAAAACAAGTGGAATACAGTAGAAAATCTGAAATAGATTCTAGTTTAAATGGATATGTAATATATGATAAAAGTGTCATTCCAAATCACCTGGAAACAGTTTGGCTAACTATACAGCCATGTGGAAAAAGATAAAATTAGATTTTGCCACATGCCAAATACAAAAACAAATCCTAAATGGATCAGAAATCTAATTTTTAAAACTGAAATGATGAATCACAGGAATCGATCCCCAAAACCAAGAGCACACTGTATGCCCTGTATGTTAGCTAACTTGATAATAAACTACATAGGTATGTATATATATACATATATATTACACATATACAAATATATATCTACACATATATATAAAACATAAAATAAAATTTAAAAATGAAAGAATACAAGTAGTATAAGAAAAGAAAAAGTTAGGGGCACCTGGGTAGCTCAGTCAGTTAGGCGTCCCACTTTGGCTCAGGTCATGATCTCACGGTTAGTGAGTTCGAGCCCCGCATCAGGCTGTGTGCTGGCAGCTCGGAGCCTGGAGCCTGCTTCAGATTCTGTGTCTCCCTCTCTGTCTCTCTACCTCTCCCCCACTCACGCTCTGTCTTTGTCTCTCAAAAATGAATAAACGTTAAAAAGAAATAAAAGAAAAAGTTAATTCATCTGTAACCTAGGTATGGAAAAGATTTTTAACTATGACCCAAAATTCAGATCTAGTAAAGCAGAAGATTGATATTTTTGCATAATAATAATTACAATACTACATGGCAAAAGCACCAGTAGAAAGGTTCCAAAACAAGTAACAAACGCAGACAAAATATTTGCAACGCATATCATCGATAAAGGGCTAATATTCCTAATATATAACGACTTATTAAATACTGAGATAAAAAGGGGTGCCTGGGGAGCTCAGTCGTTTGGGTGTCCAGCTCCTGGTTTCTGCTCAGGTCATGATTTCATGGTTCGTGAGTTCAAGGCCCCACATCGGGGTCTGTGCTGACAGTGCGGAGCCTGCTCGGGATTCTCTCTCTCCCTCTCTCTCTGCCCTTCCCCCGCCCACTCTCCCTCTGTCTCTCTCTCTCTCTTTCAAAATAAATAAATGAACTTAAAAAAAAATAAATAAATAAAACTGAGGTAAAAAGATCCAACACTTTACAGGGCAAAAAAAAAAAAAAAAAAAAACTGAGCTAAAGATATGAGCAGGCCATTGGTGAATTTTTTTACTATATTTTCAAACATTTGTAAATACTTGAATTATATATACACATTTATATATACGGTCCTTAAATATATGGCAGTGCCTAATTTCAATCATTGTAAGAGAAATGCAAAATTAATAACACTGATACCATTTTTTATTTATCAGATTGGCAAAATTTATTTTATTTTATTATTTTTTCATTTATTGATTTGATTCAAGGACAGTTAGCATACAGTTTTATGTGAATTTCAGGTGTACAACATAATGATTCAACAGGTCTATACATTACTCAGAGTTCATCGCCATGAGTGTACCCTTAATCCCTTTCATCGATTTCACCCATCGCCCCTCCCCTCTCCCCTCTGGCAAGCAGCAGTTTATTCTCTATACTTAAATGTCTGCCTTTTCTGTTTACCTTTTTTCTTTGTTCATTTGTTTTGTTTCTTAAATTCCACACGTGAGCGAAATCATATGGTATTCATCTTTCTGCAAGTGACTCATCTCACTTAGCGTGATACCCTCTAGATCCATCCATGTTGTTGCAAACAGAGATTGGCAAAGTTTTAAAAGCTTCACATGGCACTGTGGCAAGGCTATGGGACATAGGCATCCTCATATATGAGTGGTGGGCACGCCAGCTGGTACAGTAGTTATAGAGAGGAATTTGGCAATACTGATCAAAATGGCAAATGAATTTACATTTTAGCCCAGCAGCCCCCCCCCCTCAAAATCTACCTTGGATAATAAACCTCTGATAAAACAAAAATATGTATGAATAAGGTTACTTGTGTGAGAATCGTTTGTCATTGCAAATATATTTGAAGCAACCTACGTGCCCTGACAAAAGAGATTAATTGCATGTACTATAGAATATCCACATAATGGAGTACCATGAAACTATCGACAAGAAGAAAGTTCTCTATGAACTAAGATGGAGCGATTTCCACCATGTATCATCAAGTGAAAAAAGCAAAATGCAAAAGGGGAGATAGAGTATACTATTTATGTAAGAAAACGGGCAAATACAAAAACATACACATGTCATCTTAGTTTTGTAAAAGAGAAATACAGAATAGTTAAATGGGAAACTAGCAGTGAGATTTATTACCTTCAGGGGGAAGGTAGAAACTGGAAAGAGGGGCTGGGGATGGGAGAATCATCCTTCTCTGAATATACATCTTATACAATTTTGACTTCAGAAACTGTGCTAATGTTTTATATATTAAAAGCATAGGGATTGGGAGAAAACTCTAAAATGGATTATGTACAGAATCAAATGAACCTAACTCTATTAGGAATCAATAACATAACGACACTCAGTAGAGAGTATAAAAATAACCCTAACCGATATAACTTGTAAGCACTATTTTTGTACTGTCTACACAATGGAAAGAAAAAGAAAAATATAAAGAAATGAATTGTAGTATGAGGTTTTATGCTATCAGAAATACACAACGGCAATTCTGCAACTACTTCCTGTGTATTCTGGGATGGGATAAGGGCGGAAGAATACCAAAGATCATAGAAACCAAGTTTCTCACTGTTGCATGAGGAAGTTGAAAGCTTGGAAAGGGGAGGCAAGTAATGAGTCCTGTGA
Organism: Herpailurus yagouaroundi; assembly: GCF_014898765.1. Taxonomy (NCBI): domain Eukaryota; kingdom Metazoa; phylum Chordata; class Mammalia; order Carnivora; family Felidae; genus Herpailurus; species Herpailurus yagouaroundi. Next base: position 905,341 of record NW_024420499.1, on the reverse strand, counting down.
TGTTGGATTAATTTTCATGACAGCGGTATGAAGTCATGGAGAAAATAACTAATAATAGTAACAACAATAATAATATAAATGGATATAGAAATCAATATTCGTATACACGTGCATACTTAGAATTCTTTTCTACCTCGGTCCATGAAGAGGGCCTAAAAGCAACAACACATGAGTAGCAGTAAACAAAAATGGGAATAGACATTTCTCCTTGGAGAAATGAGGTCCAAGGCAAGAACGTTATAACATGATGGGCGGCTGGGTGGCTCAGTCAGTTAAGCATCTGACTTTGGCTCAGGTCATGATCTCACAGTTCGTAGGTTTGAGCCCCACGTCCAGCTCTGTGCTGACAGCTCAGAGCCTGGAGCCTGCTTTGGATTCTGTGTCTCCCTCTCTCTCTGCCCTCCCCTGCTCTCTCTCTCTCTCTCAAATAAACATTTTTAAAAATTTAAAAATTATTTTTAAAAATTCCTTT
>NW_024420499.1:873280-904469 GCF_014898765.1 Herpailurus yagouaroundi | reverse complement strand
TCAGCCAGGTCACGATCTCGCGGTCCGTGAGTTCGAGCCCCGCGTCAGGCTCTGGGCTGATGGCTCAGAGCCTGGAGCCTGTTTCCGATTCTGTGTCTCCCTCTCTCTGCCCCTCCCCCGTTCATGCTCTGTCTCTCTCTGTCCCCAAAATAAATAAATGTTGAAAAAAAAATTTTAAAAAAAAAAAATATTTTTTTTAGATATCAGTCTCTCTGGCCAGAGTAATTGGCCAAAGAAGTCCCTGAGGTCAAATGTAGTTGAAATACCTTTTTTTTTCCCTCCCTTTTCTATGCCCTGGCTTTGCCAGAGGGATGGCTTTAGTCAGATAGCTGTGCTTTGATGGTGTGAGCACTAACATTTTGAAGAGATCCTTTCCTTTATGGCCAGTGGATCAGAAAAAAAGGGGGCCTCTGTAGGCTAGAGAGTATGGAAAGGAAATCCCATGGAGGAGAGAGCAGAATATAGGTTTCCCTAATTCTGTTTGAACCTGCACAAGTTCCAGTCTCAACCCTTAGCCCTAGGAACAAGATGGACCCTCAAGAAGCATAGAAAAATCTACAAGGAAGTGAACAGATTTAAACAACCATCCAAGTCTAGGACCATGCCCTGAGCGGCATGTGTGTGGGGGACAGACTCAAAGCAGCATAGGCAAAGGATTTTGTTTGTTTGTCTGTTTTCAATTTTTTATTTCAATTCTAGTTACTTAACATATAGTGTAATATTGGTTTCAGGAGCATAATTCAGTGATTCATCACTTACATATAACATCCAGTGCTCATCATAACAAGTGCCCTCCTTAATGCCCATCACCCATTTAGCCCAACCCCCACCCACCTCCTCTCCAGCAACCCTCAATTTGTTCTCTATGGTGAAGAGTCTCTTACGGTTTATTTCCCTCTCTTTTTTCTCCCTTCCCATATGTTCTTCTCTTTTGTTTCCTAAATTTCACATATGAGTGAAATCTTATGGTATTTGTCTTTCTCTGACTGACTTATTTTTCTTAGCATAATACACTCTAGCTCGATCCACATTGTTGCAAATGGCAAGATTTCATTCTTTTTGATGGTTGAGTAGTACTCCATTCTGTGTGTGTGTGTGTGTGTGTGTGTGTGTGTGTGTGTGTGTATCACATCTTTCTCCATTCATCAGTCAACGGACATTTGGGCTCTTTCCATAATTAGGCTACAGAATTAGGTAAAGATTTTGAAAACAAAAGATATTGAATCCATGGCCCACGGACATAAACATTATTTAGTCTGAACATAATTGGTTTGATTGCCCAGTAAACCAAACAAGTCACCATAACCAGCATGCTAGAGATAATTTTAACAGGACCCAGAGTCTACAAAATATAATATTCAAAATGCAAATAATTCGATACAAAATTACTTGACATGAAAAATGTCCAGGAAATGTTAAACATTTTTAGGGGAAATGACTATCAACAGATGTCAGCCCACAAATTACCTAGGTGTTGGGATGATCAGACAAAGCCTTTCAAGCAACTACCATAACAATACTCCACATCGTAATGAGTGGAAATATGGAAGGTCTTCATAGAGAAGAAGAAACCATGAAAAAGAAGAAACTGAAAAAACTGAGTATTTTATGACAGGAAAATACAATATCTGAATTTTTTTTATCACAGGATAGGTTCAATAATACAATAGAGATGACAGAGGAAAGAGCCTGGGAACTTGAAGATAAATTAATATAAATCATCCGAAGTAAAGAATAGAGAGAAAGACTGAAGAAAAACGAACAAGACCTCGAGAACCTGTGGGACTCTATGTTTCATTGGAGCCTTAGGAGAGGAGAAAAAGATTGGTACAGAAAAAAATTAAACAAAAAATAAGCAATTATTTTCTACATTTTATGAAAGACACAAATTTAGAGGTTTGAGAAATTCATCAAGCCTCAAAAAAATGACACCAACACATGATAATAACATTGCTAAACACCAGCAATAAAAAGAATGAACCACTGATAGATAACACACAAAACATGGATAAGCCTTAAATAATTAAATGGAGCAAAAAGAGTCAGACAGAACAAAGAATACATACCCCCTAAGTCCATTTATATAAAATTCTAGAAAACGCGAACCAATCTACAGTGGCAGAAGAAAGACCAGCTGTTGCTGGGGACCAATGGGAGTGGGGTGAGCAGATGAAAATGATCATTAAATGGCATGAGGAAAATTGGGGGCATAATGATGCCGTTTCTTATCTTGACAGTATAGATCACTGCATGCGTGTGTGTGACAACATATCAAATTGTCCATTTAAATATGTAGTTTTTTTTTATTAGTCAATTGCATCTCAACAAAGCTGTTAAAAACATTGTAAGGTACAGCTGAAGTAGTGCTGAGAGGAAGATTTATGGCATTAAATACTGATTTTAGAAAACTAAGAAGGGTCTCAAACCAGGCCTCTAAGTTTCCATTGTAAGAAACTAAGAAATGAAGAGCAAATTAAATTCAATGCAAGCAGAAGGAAGGAATTGACAAAGTTCAGAGCAGAAATCGAAATGATTAACAATTGGGAAGTGACAGAGAAAAACCAGTGAAAACCAAAGCTTGTTCTTTTACAAGATTAATGAAAATAAGCCCTTAGCCAGACTGCTCTAGAAGAAAAGTGAAACAACTCAAATTACCAGTATCAGTTATGAAAGAGGAGCATCACTACAGACTTTACAGACATTGAAATATAGTAACACAATATTAGGGAAAAACTTTATGCTTATCAATTCAACAACTTATATGAAATAGACTAAATCTCTTGAACATATAAACTAGCAAAGATCACTTAAAAATGGTTAACCATTATTTTTAAATATTTAAAAAGCTAATATTTAAATATTAAAATATTTTAAAAGCTTCCAAAAATCTCTCCGGACCCAGATAGCTGCACTGGAAAATTCTATCAAATATTTCAGGAAGAGAACAATAAGAATTCTACACAATCTCTCCTAAGGAATAGAACCAAAAGGAATATAATCTTTATCATGTTACGAGACCAAAATTGTCCAAAGCATGGAGCCTGCTTCGGATTCTGTGTCTCTGTCTCTCTCTCTGCCCCTCCCCTGTTCCCACTCTGTCTTTCTCTCTCTCTCTCAAAAACAATTAACAAACATTAAATTTAAAAAAAATAATAAATTCTCAGAAAACTCTAATTTTATAGCTACAGAAATGGAAGATCATTCATCTGACAGTCAATTTTTGAACACCAGATAAGTGCCAAACTATCTCAGTTCTGTGGCTCGTTTCGTGCACAAAACAGTAACAGAAACATTCTGCCTTGAAGGCTCAGGAGCCTAACTGAAAAGTTTGGACAAGAAAAGAATCTTTGTCACCTCATGCAAACTCACATACTCCTCTCTTAGGCTTTGATTTCCCCAAGGTCATGTGACAGACCAGTAGACTCTAATATTCATTTCACGTTTCATTATATCATTTTGAGACTCGCAGATTACTTTAAAACATCAGGACAGTTTGGGTTTGTTTTGTTTGGAGGGACATATAAGGTACATTAGAGGAAAATCAGAAGTCAGGTTGTTCCCAAGAGTGTCAAGACATTTGACCTGCTGGTTTCTAAAGTGTACCAAGGTATTGGCAGAAATTAAGGCAGTTTTGTGAATTGGTTCAGTGCCTCAAATGTTCATTTGGTGTCTAAGGCCTTTGGTTGTCACTGAGGTATTTAGTTCACAATATGCTTCAAAATGATTACTCTTGCTCCCATAAATATGTAAAGTTTTTGTTTTTTTTTTTTTTTTTTTTTTGCATTGGTGAACCTCTACAATAACTTCATGTCTCTAGTTTAAAAAAAAATGTTACTGCTATAAATTTCTTCCTCTCTTGAAACCTCTGCTCACGCTAAACCTCTGGAAAGTTCTACCATGGTAATAGGTAGGATACTGTCCTTCTAGTCTGGATATAAAAAGAGATGTACTTAATACGGTATAATTAAATAATGTATCCAATTAATAGGGTGCAGTTAAATAACATGCATGGACACACTGAGAGGTTCAGGCACCCGTGTTCCCAATTTCCCATTTCTTTCCAACTGTTTTTTTTCATCCATTTCTCACTTGGATTCTACCTTTTACAAATTTTTTTAAAGTTTATTTGTTTTGAGAAAGAGAGTGCCCATGCGTACAAGTGGGGGAGGGGCAAAGAGAGAGGGAGAGAGAGAATCCGAAGCTCTGTTAGCACAGAGCCAGCAGCAGGGCTCAAACCCATGAACTGTGAGATCATGACCTGAGCCGAAACCAAGAGTCAGACGCTCAACCAATTGAGTCATCCAGGAACCCCTTGAACTCCACTTTTATTTAAAAAAAACGGAACTACTCATCAATGGACTTCTACATTAAACTTAAGAAATGTTAAATGGAGACCTGGGAACAGGTATCAGAATTTGTAAATTTCTAATGCAAGAGAGCACACGCGATTAAATGTAGTAAAGTTCAGTCACATTTCAATGTAATGATACGGAAACTCTCGGGGTTTAGATATTTAAGTCAGGAATGATTGAGAATGAAATACAGCAATTAAAGTGGAACTTTTCAGATTGGGTGTCTTAGACACTACATCTTGATTTTAGTACAGCAGAATCATTCATAAATGAGGGAAGCTATTCAAATGTACTTGAAAGTTTGTTATATAACTTGTGAAAGTCTCAGAATCTCTTATGCTATAAGCTACAGTTTTACTTAGAGGATGGTTATTTTTACCTTTACATTATTTTTGTTCACTTATTATTTTATTTATTTACTTTTAAATTTACATCCAAGTTGGTTAGCATATAGTGCCACAATGATTTCAGGAGTAGATTCCTTAATGCCCTTATCTTTCCATTATTGGGCTACCCCCAGATCCCCTCCCAAGCCAACTAGTAGGGTTTTCTAGGTACCTTTTAAGTCTCTCGAAGGAATGAATTATGCCCTCTGGTTTCCTGCACCAGAATTTTCAGGCTCATGATACGAAACGGACTGACTGATGCGATATGCCTAAGAACACCATAAACCCGCAACAGTTGACGAGTATGAGTGAAGCACTATTTCTGCATACAGATTGGCAAAATGCCTGACGGCCATTAGCTGTGTTTAAATAGATGACAACTAAAGTCACAAGCACTCATATCCTGTTCTTCACCTGACAGGCTCCAACTCCAGGTGTCCCCGTCCTCTGTTACCAGCCTAGGACCTCCTTTTTTTGACACTCTCAGTTGAATTGCTAGACTCCGTGGCACACAATGAACTCATTGCAAAGCATCTCTAAGTTCCATCATAGCAATGAGATATTCTAGGTTCTTCTATTAAAAAAAAACAAAAACAAAAACAAACAAAAACAAACAAACAAAAAAAAAAAAACAACCACTCCAGGGCGCCTGGGAGGGTCGGTTAAGCATCCTACTCTTGACTTTGGCTCAGGTCGTGATCTCATGGTTTGCGGGTTCAAGCCCCATGTCGGGCTCTGTGCTGACAGTGCTGAGCCTGCTTAGGATTCTCTCTCTTCCTCTCTCACTCTGCCTCTCCCCCGCTCTCTCTCTCTCTCTCTCAAAATAAATAGAAAAATAAACTTAAGAAGCCACTTGTATTATTACGTCATATTTAATAATATGGTAACAATTTTGAAAATACATGGTTCAGGGATCAGATGGAGTAGACTCACTTTTCCCTGCTACTCTCCTGTAAATACAATTACATACCCTGTAAAGAACTGGACAGTTATAAAAGGACTCTAAAAGCACAAAGTAGACGACGAGGGAACAGAGTACTTGAAGAATGACATTACAGCGACTTCCCTGGGGTTTGTTTTTATCTCTCATATATCCTACTTGTGGCTACTGGAGAGAGTCTGCAGCTCAAGATTTCAGCAGATGTAGACAAATGAACGAAGGAAAACAGGGACTTGGCAAAGCAGTCCCAAACCCAGGGACTGGGCAGGCTCGTCTGCCCACAGCAGTGGACACAGTGGAAGCTGGGTGCAAGTCTAAAGCTTTTCCCCTAAGATGAGGAACAAGGAAAGGATGTCTGCTCTCAAGACAGTTACAACAAGGTACTGAAAGTTCTAGCCACTATGACAAGACAGTAAAAGGAAGGCATCTAGGCGCGCCTGGGTGGCTCGGTGGGTTAAGCATCCAACTTCAGCTCTCGCCATGATCTCATGGTTCATGGGTTTAAGCCCCGCGCCGGGCACTGTGTTGACAACTCAGAACCTAGACCCTGCTTTAGATCCTCTGTCTCCCTCTCTCTCTGCCCCTCCCTTGCTCGTGCTCTGTTTCTCTCTCTCTCTGTTTCTAAAAATAAATATTAAGAATTTTTTTTTTTTTTAAAGGAAGGCATCTAGGGGCACCTGGGTGGCTCAGTCAGTTGAGCGTCCAACTTCGGCTCAGGTCATGATCTCACAGTTCGTGGGTTCAAGCCCCGCATCAGGCTCTGTGCTGACCGCTTGCTCAGAGCCTGGAGCCTGCTTCGGATTCTGTGTTTCCTTCTCTCTCTGCCCCTCCCCCGCTCACCTTTGTCTCACTCTGTTTCTCAAAAATAAATAAATGTAAAAAAAATTAAAAAAAAAAATAAAGGAAGGCATCTAGATTAGAAAGGGAGCAGTAAAACAGTTCCCATTTGCAGATGTCATGATTGTCTGCTGTAGAAAGTCCTCAAGGGTCTACAAATAAAACTCCTAGGACTAATAAATAGATGAGTTGAGCAAGGTTGCAGAATACAAGATCAGCACACAGAATTCAGTCACATTTTTAGACAACACAATAAACGTGTGGAAGCTGAAATTAAAATTCAATACCCGAAATAAGGCAGTCAGAGAAAGACAACGATCATATGATTTCACTCGCACGTCGAATTTAAGAAACAAAACAGATGAGCATACGGGAAGGGAAAGAAAAATAAGATAAAAAGAGAGAGGGAGGCAACCCATAAGAGACTCTTAAATACAGAGAACAAACTGAGCGTTGCTGGAGGGGAGGTGGGTAGGGGGACGGGCTAGATGGGGGATGGGCATTAAGGAGGGCACCTGTCGGGATGAGCACCGGGTGTTATAGGTAAATGATGAATCCCCAAATTCTACCTCTGAAACCATTATGACACTATGTGTTAACTAACCTGGATTTAAATAAAATTTAAAAAAAATTCAACATCATGTCGGATTGCTCAACAGAAAGTAAAACAGGTCCACATGTAACAACATTACAAAGTGCTGATGAAAAGACATCAAAGATCTCAATAAATCGGGAACCATACCCTGCTCATAGATTGGAAGATTCTACATAGTAAAGACGCTGCTTATTCCCGCATTCGTTCACCAAGGCCACCATAACGCACCACAGACTGGGTGGCTAACGCAACAGAAACGTATTTCCTCAGAGTTACGGAGGCTAAAGATCAGAGATCAAGGTGTCAGCAGTGTCGGTTTCTTCTGAGGCTTTGTAGCTGTGTCCTCACCTGGTCTTTCCTTGCACTGTGTTGCACTCCTCTTTTTTTGGTTTGTTTAACGTTTATTTATTTTTGAGAGAGCGTGAGCGGAGGAGGGGCAGAGAGAGAGGGAGACAGAGGATCGGAAGCAGGCTCTGCGGGGCTTGAACTCACAAACCATGAGACCTTGACCTGAGCCAAAGCGGGACGCTCAACCCATGGAGCCACCCAGGCGTCCTGTGAAATTCCCTCTTCTTAAGGACACCAGTCGTATCGGATGAAGGCCCACCCTAACCTAATGACCTCATTTGAACTTAATTATCTTTTTATTTATTTATTTATTTATTTATTTTAATTTTTTTTTCAACGTTTATTTATTTTGGGGACAGAGAGAGACAGAGCATGAACGGGGGAGGGGCAGAGAGAGAGGGAGACACAGAATCGGAAACAGGCTCCAGGCTCCGAGCCATCAGCCCAGAGCCTGACGCGGGGCTCGAACTCACGGACCGCGAGATCGTGACCTGGCTGAAGTCGGACGCTTAACCGACTGCGCCACCCAGGCGCCCCTTAATTATCTTTTTAAAGACCATATTTCTAGACACAGTCACCTTCTGAGGTACCCCTCTCTCTGCTTCCCTTTTATGAGGATGCATGTGATTGAATTTAGGGCTCACCCAGAGAATTCAGAATAATCTCTCCATCTCAAGATCCTCAATTGAATTACATCTGCAAAGACTCCTTTTTATTGCCATACGAAATAGCATTCACAGGTTCCAGGGATTAGAATGTGGATATCTTTAGGAGGTCATTTTCAGTCTAGTGCAGCTAGTATCTAGAACATCCCAAGAATTCCCAAATCTCAACAGGAAAAAAGAAAAAACCCATTTAAATAACGGGCAAGAAAAGACACAAAGAGACATTTTACCGTAAAGAATATACAGATGACAGATAAGCCCATGAGAAGTTCAACATTATTAGCCATTAGGGAAACACACATTAAAACCACCATGAGATACGGCTCCACACTTATCAGAAGGGCAAAAAATAAAAAAAACAATGACAAAAGTAAATGCTACCAAGGATTCAGAGAAACTGGATTGCTCATACGTTGTTGATGAAAATACAAAATGGTGTAGACACTTTGGAAAATAGTTTGGCCGTGTCTTGAAATCCTCAACAGGCACCTATCTATACTATCCAACAGTTGCTCTCCTGGACATTTATCTCAGAGAAATGAAGACATGTTTATAAAAAAAACAAAAACAAAAACAAAAAAAACCTGTACACCTGTTTATAGGAGCTCTATTCATAATAGCCACAAACGGGAAACAACATTTAGTGGGTGAATGGTTAACCAAAACCGTGTATATTCCTACCATGAAATACTACTCAGCAATAAAAAGGAATGATTACTGATGCACACAACATAGAGAACAGATTAAAGGTTTCCAGGGTTTAAAGGAGGAAAGAGGAGGCAAAGGTGGAGGGAAAAGGATGCGGTTATCAAAGGCCAACAAGACGAATCCATGCAGTGATGGAATGTTCCATATCCTGACTATGTCAATGTCAATAATCCTGGTTGTGATAGTTTACTATTGTTTTGCAAGATGTTATAATTAGAGGAAACTGGATAAAGGACACTAGCAATCTCTCTGCATTATTTCTTACATGTAACTAACTGCATGTGAATTTACACTTATCCCCAAATAAAAAGTTTAATTAAAAAAACGTATATGTAAGGCATAAGTAAGATTTGGAGCATTCTAGACTCAGTCTGTACTAAGACCGGGAACTTCTCATCTCTCAGGAGATCCTGATCCCTCTAGTGAGAAATAATATATATAAAATATAAAAATGCATAATGCATATGCATAATGTTTAAAATATAAAGCATAAATTAATAAAATATAAAGTTTAAGTATAGGCTTCGCAAAGCAGGTATCTCTATACCAAATTGCTGCTATTTCAGAAATTACATACTTGGGACACTTGGGTGGCTCAGTCGGTTGAGCATCTGACTTCGGCTCAGGTCACGAGTTCGAGCCTCACATCGGGTTTGCTGCTGTCAGCCTGTCAGCACAGGGCTCACTTTGGATCCTCTGTCCCCTCTCCCTCCCTGGCCCTCCCCTGCTTGTGCTCTCCCCCCAAATAAATAATCTTCAAAAATTACAGACTTCAGTAAGGACCATGTTGACCAACAACGTCGTAAAAAATTTTTTATAAATCTATTGGACTAAGTTGTCCTTCTACTATAGATAATTAACCCAGGTATCAACTGAATCGTAAACTGAAAACTCTGTTTTCTCTAAATAATATTCGGCAGGTCGTTAGAATCCTACAGCACCATTAGCCCCAAACCTATATTTCAATCACATCTCAGGTATTTTCAGTACAATTTTAATTTTTCCTAGCCGCCATTTTAGCCATAGTTTCATAACCTTCAGAAACAAACAAACAAACAAAAAAAACTATGAGAACCCTAAAATGAATAAGGTCAAGTCTTTACCTTTCCTTTGTAAAATTTCCTGCTGCTGTGCAAGTGCCCAAATTGTTCAGGTGGATAAGACACTGTGTGCCTACAAACTCAACTTGACTTTCTGTGGTGATGACACTCAGAAAAAGCCACCTAATAAAAGGTTAAATAGTCACCAGCAGAAATGTCTTTTTCCTCACCTGTTTAAAATCACTAATAAATTCGTATCATATAGTTGAGATGTGGCTACTTGGAATTTTGCTACCAGAATTACCTTACATTTTACAATTTCAATTTAGTATCAAAATTTTATTAGTTCTCAAAAAATGATATCCAGCCCTAACATTCTTATTAACATGTATTAGAAAAACAGTTGCTCTTGTCCTCCGGATTTCTTGCCAGCCTTCCAAGATTCCTGCAAATAAGCAGGTGTGTGTTCCCAACATTATAAAGTTAGGAGGAATAAAACCTTAGACGACATGCACACACACACACACACACACACACACACACAAATAATAAACATTTGCCTAGCCAAGTATTATGTGATCTTATGCCTCTCTTCCTGAAAATAGATTTCTTTTTTTTATGTTTATTTGTTTATTTTGAGAGAGAGACAGAGAGACAGAGACAGAGAGCAGGAGCACAAGCAGGGGAGGGGCAGAGAGAGAAGGAGAGACAGAACCCCAAGCAGGCTCCATGCCATCAGCACAGGGCCCGATGCGGGGCTCAAACCCACAAACTGCGAGATCATGACCTGAGAGGAGATCAAGAGTGGGATGCTTAACTGACTGAGCCACCCAGACAGTCTTGCAAATAAATTTTTTAAGACTAGACAGTTTTAAGAAAACTGATGATCCATTTATATACATTTATTATTTATAGAAATGGTAATAACAATTTACTCAAATCGATATATAAAAGTGAGTATTATCACATTTATTTTGTTCAAGATGTTATGACATCCCAGTTTATTTCAGTAATTAAAAATCAGTGTTCAATAACCCCAGAAGAAAATAAAAGCTAACAATAATAATGAATGTTCAGCCTAAGGGTGTTTCGTTATCAAGTTGCCTTGAAGTCCCTGTTGGGTCTTTCAAAAGCAGATGCTTTTTCTGAGGTTTTTAAGTACATGAAGCTTTCTCCATCATATACAACCATCCTCCAACAAACAGAGGAAACACTGGATTATTGAACAGATTAATGTTCAGATAACAAGTAAATTAACAATGGAGAAAAAAGAGCACATTCAATCAAAATCGATACCAACACAAAGGTAAGTAGTGCATGTAGACACAAATGCATGAATTCATTGACTCATATTAAAAATTCCCCAGAAGGACACAAAATATTTATTGAATATTCTATTTGAACTATCTCCCCTCTTCTTTTTTTGTTTTTTTCTGACAAGGACACTTTGACCTTAGATGTATAGTACTATAATAAAGAACCAAGATGAATAATTTTTAACATCTACATAATAGTGACAATTTCCTCCCGTGTTCTTGCACAAACAAAAGGAATTTCTTTTCTTGGGGCCCCTGGGTGGCTCAGTCAGTTAAGTGTCTGACTTCACCTCAGGTCATGATCTCGCAGTCCAGTTCGCGGGTTCAAGCCCTACATCGGGCTCTGTGCTGACAGCTCAGAGCCTGGAGTCTGCTTCGGATTCTGTGTCTTCCTCTCTCTCTCTCTCTCTCTCTCTCTCTCTCCCCTTCCCCCACTCACACTCTCTCTGTCTCTCTCTCAAAAACAAGTTAAAAAAAAACCTTAAAAAATAAAACAAAATGCCATTTCTCAAAATTTTAGTCTCCAGTTTCGTAAGAATTAAAAATACTCATGACCAGGCTTATAGGTATTTACCATTTCCAAATTTGAAGAAATCAGTTCCCAACTTCCTAATGGCTACAGTTCAAGTTAAATCTCCTCTTGTTTTATATATCCAGGGCTGAACTGGTTGTATGCCAAGCCTTTCCGATGAACTGTCTTGATTCCTAACCTTTTCTCCCCTTGAAAAATAAATATATATACGTATGTTTATTTCACCCCTCCCTCTTTCAGCTGGTTCCATTTGATAGGTCTGATGTGCTACTATTGTGAGTATATTTAAAATGAACATATGCACATACATATTAAGATTGTATGTTTAAAATTTAACTGCTTTGACAGGTAAAGTACATCTTTTAAACTATTAAATGAAAAAACCTGACTTCAAAACTCAATCTTAATATAGATCGTACAAGTTTGAACTGATCCTTTCCCTCGGCCTTCTGTTTCAAATTTCCTTTTTGGTTTTTCTTTACCCAAATATCTAAGTCATATTTACGTTTACACAGGGCCCGTCAGACAAAAGGTCCCCGATTTCTCAATCGCGACTCCTTGGATGGTTTCTGGACTTTGAATGCTTTGTACAAAACTCATTGCGAAGTGAAACAAAGCCTTGCCCTCAGACATCTTGCCTGCTCTAGGGTCTGATCCGTCTTTCTCACGCCTCACGGAGTAATAACTTCTCGGCACACTCTACTGCACCTTGGAAATTGCCATCTTATTCCCCATCCATAGTTCTTCTCGGTGGGGTTCTCCCACCCCATTACCATTTAGTCAGATTCAGTGGGAATCATTCAACATCATTCATTCATTAGTTTTGACCACTCGCTATACGTATAGTGATACAGGAGGGAAGGAAAAGAGATGTAGGTTTATGGAATTTACAGTCTAGTTGGTGAGGCAGAAACAGAAGAGTAGCAGACAGCGTCTTCATTTCAGAAACTGATTGTCATTCATCAAGCACAGATACTTTTGGAGGAAGCAGAGGCGAATGACCCCGTAACAAGCAAAAAGGAATAGGCAAAAAGAAAACTGTAAGTGGTTTAAACCACACACTTGCCAATCTGATTAACTTTGCAGGATTAAACTTTAATGTATTATTGTCATTATTAATTATGACAAATTCTACATAGTTTTGTAATGGGCAGCCTCCAAGAGTCTTCCTGCCAAGACTCCCACCAATGTATGGGGATGCCAGATGAGAGCGATTTCTCTTGCAAAGCCTTTGGATTAATTTATGCAGATACAGGCAGTTCATTCTTGGATTTCTGATTCTCTATCCAGACATTATCACCTAATAGCTACCACTTACTGCTCATGATGCTTTGACATCCATTATTTAATTTGCCACGGTGGAACAGTACTAACCCAAAACCTCTTTGTGACAGCCGTGATTTTTTTTCAGACAACAACATATCTATCATTCATTTGCAAGTCCTCAACCAAACTAATCACCCAGAGGATTTGGGGGGCAGAGGTTCACCCCTTCACCACTGGCATGCAATTCATTCAGTCAAACCTCTCTGTGCGCAAAAGTAGCTTCTAGGCCATTTGTTAAGGAAACGCATGATCTATTTTAGTAGCTTTTCTTTTTATTCAGAGAAAATACTTTTAGAAATTGAAAACACCACAATACAAACGCACCATTTTAATGGACTAAAGCAAGTAAACCTCTCTATGTTTTTTTTAAAGATTTAAAGAATTCCTTATAATATTTTTCCAAAGTAGGGCTAGTTGTAAGAATTACCTAAATACTCCATTTGTATCCATTTGAGAAGGTTAAGTGTATTGGATTTGGTCCTCTCTTCACTTGGGTGAAGAAATCTGCTGATCAGAAATAAGTCTAGTAGCTAAAATTCCTGTGTCAGTTTTAAGAGGGTTAGTTGTTAACAAAATATACCAGAGGATTGTCTGTATACAAAGAAAATTAATGAACTATTTAAGTATCTTATGGGAATTGGAAAAGATTTGAAGACTAGAAGAAGAAAGAACAAAAACTGTTGACTAGTGGGGCGCCTGGGTGGCTCAGTCGGGTGTTTGACTTTGGCTCAGGTCATAATCTTAGGGTTCATGGGGTTGAGCCCCACGTCAGGCTCTGCGCTGACGGCTCAGAGCCTAGTGCCTGCTTTGTATTATGTGTCTCCCTCTCTCTCTCTGCCTCTCCCCTGCTCATGCTCTGTCTCTCTCTCTCTCTCTCAAAAATAAATAAACATTTAAAAAAATTTAAAAAATCGTTGACTAGTAACCCCATGAAGCGCAAGACTACAATCACATTTCATCTTCACATTTTATAATAAATGTCATTAATTGAGAACATACTATTTCCTAGGCATTCTACAAAAAATGTTGCACGTATCAGCTCATTTAATCCTCACAAAATAATATCCATGATTTGTTTTTTTCATGGATTAAACATGAAGAAACTAATGTTTAACCAAACTTATATTTAGCTATGTTCCTACAAATTTACTACATGTATGTATAAAATACAAATATATATATGTATATATACATATATATATGTGTTTTTATATATATGTATATATATGTATATATATGTATATATACATTTATATATATATACATTTATATATATGTATATATATGTATATATACAAATATATATGTATATATACAAATATATATATGTGTATGTGTATATATATATATATATATATATATACACACACACACACATATACAGATGGTAAATGTTCTTTGGGATTTATTCCATTAAAATGGGACATATGCTTATAAGCTAAGTGTTGCTCCATTAGATGATTTTATCTTCATTTCTTTTGAAGAGTCCTTAAAGTCTAACTCTCTTTTTCTAGACATTTATACCTTTTAGTAAAGGATAGATATTGTCCAACCCAGACTCCAGAAATACACTTGGAAAAGAGACTTGGGAATATATCTAGGAATTATAGATCCACCCTCTTATTTTTCACCGTCATCCCAGGGGTTTTCAGGGACTCCATCAAAACCCTTTCCGTGGAGCCCAAGTTGTCCTCAATATTTTGGAAAAGCTATAGTGTATACAATTACACACGTGATAAGCAGAATCTCTCCAAATTCTTTGAATTGGTTAACACGTAATAAGACAGTCTTCTCATGTATATAAAACAGCTCCAAAATTTGTATACCCAGAGCTCATTTTCTTATTTGTGTAAAGGTGATACACATTCTTAGATAAATGATATATTAAGTTCTATGACACCGATATTCAGTGTTCACCTAAACCAGAGGTCACGAACTGGCAAGCCCTTTATGTGACTTCTGCCTGCAGGTGAGTTTTGTTTGGGCCTAGCCAACGATTTTAAAACGTTGTAAACTGGATACCTTTCAACAACGTGTAGATTCATCTTTGCTGTGTTTTCTGTTAGTCCCCATTTTCTCACACCTAGGTGTCTTCCTCATATTGCCTGCCTTGTCCCTAAAGACACTCAAGTTGGAGACAGGCCTCACAGCGTGTGAGCACAAGAGAGACAACCTCGATGTCAATACCCTACAGCCACTGGCTTGTTCATCCCCATTAGCTTAACAAGTTACTCCAGTCCCCTAGAAAAACACACACGTTCCGTCCAAGTATTTCTACAAGTCCCTACGAGTTGTCTCACATGTAATCACGAATAAATCAATCCGTATCACGCGTTGCTGCAGCTGCTCTGGGCTTTCGTCAAGCACGTATGTATGCACCATCACCTGCCACCATTTACTGTATCCACTGGTCATTCATCATCCGCCACTGGGCGTCCATCATCCGCCACTGGGCATCCATCATCATTTGCTGGGCATCCACTGAGTACCGCCATGTCTGTTGGGCGTCCACAATCTCCCACCAGGCATTGTGGTCTCTGTTGATGCTCTGCCATTTCACCACCAGCGCCTTCCATGAGAATGCTGCTTCCCTGGCTTGGGTGCTGTTACCTGGTGCTGCCCTCAAGATCTCACATGGTACTGCATTTGCTTCAGTCTTTATTGTGTTCAGTGTTCCTTGCAGAAGTTAGGTCTATGCCCCTCCATACTTTGTGGAATGTTCTGTTACCCAAACATTGAAAGACCAATGCTTGTCTTTGCCCCCTTCACAGAATCTCTGCGCAAAACGGCTTTTTGTTTTCTTTTTCGTTTTCTCCTTATTGTCGTCTCCCCAGGGTTTACACACTCTGTAGGGCTAATTTAGAGTTGATTTACAGATGCCTTAAATCCGGTCCTCCGCCCTCTGAGAGACTAAGCGGTGACCTTGCCAGTCTTGTGTGCTTGTACATACCTAGACTTTATCCCTGTATCTGGCATCTTTTAAATGAATAAATGAATAACTCATGAGGTTAGATACTGGGGATTTCCTGCCCCCACACATCCAGACCTATGAATCTTTCACAGGGCAACCAAACTTGTTGGTTCAAACGTCTTCTAATATCTCCCTTCCCTCTTCAGATACACATAATCGTTTTGCTGCAAGCTCTTTATCCTATGGCAAAAAAAAATTTTACCAGGTAAGTTTCAACTTTAAGTGTAAAATCAATATACTTATGAAAAATTACAGTGACCTATATTAAAGAATACAATCCAGAAGTTCTGGTTGTTGTTTGTATCTCTAGAGTCTGCTTTCTCTAGTTATTCTTTGCACTTTATTTCTCTTCTTTTTTCCTTAGTGGTATGCAGCTTTGGCAGATTAATTACTGCTTTCATTCTCCAATAAATTCACAAAATAAATTCAAAAGGTAATTTTAATGAACATTCCAATGCTACTTGTAAGGGTCGTATGACCACAGGCACATAGCCAGCAATGTCTAAGCTAAGTAATAGCAACTAGCACCTAACTGAATGCTTGCTTCGTGTCACGCCCTGATGGTAAGGAAGGTGACGATGATAATTATAATAGCTGGCTTTAACCGAGCACAATATGGGAGGAAAAACGTTCCTGGGACCCTGCAAATGAAATTGGCAAAAGGCCGATTAACAAGAGAGTTTATTATGATACATAGGAACGCCTTCATAGAAAACAAGACCCAAAGAAGCAGCTGGATCTGGGGCTTATGGACCATCGTAACCAAGAGCAATATATTGGGAGAAGTGATAAGACAAAAGAAAAAGGCTTTTGGAAACCAATTTGACAATTTCATATTTAAAAAAAAAAAGAAAAGGGCTTTGAGCTTCTAGGGGTGGTATATCGTGGAAGGTAAATATGTGGAGAAAACTAATAGAAGGTAAAGGTTATTTTACTAAGGTTTGCTATACAGATTCAATTTCGTGCGATCCTGGGGAGGATAAGTGTGTTTCCAGAGATTAAGAGCAATTCTCTTCAGGGTGCTTGGCTGGCTCGGTTGGTTAAGCTTTCGACTCTTGATTTCGGCTCAGGTCATGATCTCACGGTTCGTGAGTTCGAGGCCTGCCTCAGGCTCCATGCTGACCCTGGGGAGCCTGCTTAGGATTCTCTCTCTCTCTCTCTCTCTCTCTCTCTCTCTCTTCGGTCCCTCCTTCTTTCTCTCTCTCTCTTTCTCGAGATAAAGAAACAAACTTAAAAATATATAAAAAAGAGGTGCCTGGGTGGTTCAGTCAGTTAAGCCTCCAACTCTTGATTTTGGCTGAGGTCATGATCTCATGATTTTGGGAGAATCCAGCCCCACATCAGGCAGGCTCCGTGCTAACAGTACAGAGTCTGCTTGGGATTCTCTCTCTTTCTCTTTCTCTGCCCCTCTTCCGCTCTCTCTCTCTCCCTCAGAAATGAAATAAATAAATAAATAAGAATAAAATGGAACATAGTTTCAAACAGAGAGGGAGGCAAACCATAAGAGACTCTTAAATACGCAGAACAAACTGAGGGTTGAAGTGGGGGGGGTAGTGGGTGATGGGCATCGAGGAGGGCACTTGATGGGATGAGCCCTGGGCATTGCATGGAAGCAATGGATCCCGGGAACCTACCCCCGAAACCAAGAGCACACTGTATATGCTGTATGTGAGCCAATTTGACAATAAATTATAATAAGTAAATAAGTTAATTAATTCAAAAAATATCATTAGCTATAAAAAAAGAAAAGAAAAAAAGAAACCTTTTTATAGAGAGATAGATAGATATAGATATAAAGAGTAATTCTCTTCTTGGCATGGGAGAGAGAAACTCTAAAGGAGGGAAATTTATACTCCACCGTTGGACCGAAAGGGGGAGTAGAGCGCTTTTTCTCCATCTATCACTTCTCAGTTGCCTTTAGCTCAAAAGAATTCGTATGCCCAAATGGCCTACCTTGGGGTGACATACTCCGATCCTTCAGCACTTAACTCTGTGTCTGCTACCTCATTTACTGCTCACAGTCAATAAAGGTAAGGAAAGCTGAAGCATACAATCTTACTGGATTTTAGGGCGGCCGTAAAAGGCTAACCTCCATTCTCCTTTCGATGGCCGATATTAAGGGCCCCACTTCCCCAGCTGTTCAGACTTGTATTTCTGCCACTGAGCCCCGGAAATGTGAAGACTCAATGCTGGTTCTTGCTTCCTGACTTGATATGGCTCTAGAGACACAGAGTAACGTAACTGAAAAAATAACCTCCGGTAGATCCAGGAGTCATTTCTCCGGACCCTAGAGTGATAATAACAGTTATCGCTTACCGTACGTTCACTAAAGCTATACCTGGTCCTAGCTGCTAGACACTCTTTTAGAACCATAGCTTTCTTCACAATAATTTCATTATTTTGCATTTATAATGCATCTGTAATGCATTTCAGTGCATTTCAGACTCTTAACACCCTCTTAGACACAAAGTTTGAAAGCCCAGGTTTCAAAGCCTTTATTATCATGTGATTCGAAGACAGAATGAAGAAGTGGGGAAGGGTCAGAATATATCTTCAATTAGTTGAAGGATTTTCATGCTCCTCTGGCTCCAAAAGATAAGAGCCAGATAAATGGGAGAAGATAAAGAAGCACATTAGGGTTCAATTAAATGGTCTTTATTGATGAAAAGCTCTACTTTTCTTAATTTTTTTTTTCAACGTTTATTTATTTTTTGGGACAGAGAGAGACAGAGCATGAACGGGGGAGGGGCAGAGAGAGAGGGAGACACAGAATCGGAAACAGGCTCCAGGCTCTGAGCCATCAGCCCAGAGCCCGACGCGGGGCTCGAACTCACGGACCGTGAGATCGTGACCTGGCTGAAGTCGGACGCTTAACCGACCGCGCCACCCAGGTGCCCCTTTTTTTTTAATTTTTTTTTCAACGTTTATTTAAAAAAAGCTCTACTTTTCAAGGAAACTCCATTGCTGGAGTTTGTACAAAGAATTTCTCCTTCGAGTAGGAGTTTGAAGTAGGTATTTTCTAGGTGTTTTTCTATGTTTTGAGATTCTGTAATTAAACTTCCTACTGCTGTCACTTTGAACAAGTTACCTACTCGGAGTCTGAAATTATCATTATGGAGGTCGAAGTATACGGCTTTTGTGTATGATAGGGAGATGCAAAGAATTACTATTTCATACAACAGGGTTATGTGCCTATAGTTGTGAGAATCAATTTGCTGGAGCTAATCAGTAATTAGTCCAAGGAAAAAAAGTAAATTCTTTCTGTTCCTAGATGAAAACACTACTCACTAATTAGATATTATTTTAATAACTCAGAAGACATTTTTCTCTCTTATTGCCATCTAAGTGAACATATAAGAAAATCTACTTAGAAATGAATGGACTGGGTATCCATAACCTTCACTCTTACACATTATGAGAGGATTAAGGATAGCCTCCTTAGCCTCTATTTCAAAGGGCAGTCATTCAATCTTGAAAACTGCCTTTCACTCCTTTCTCTTCCTCCTTAGTCAAATTTCCATATTCTGTGAGTGCCGAAATTTGTTTTGTGTTAAATAAAGCATCAGAAATCTAAAATCTTAGCACAAGTTTTCACTCCTATGTGGATCCTGAGAAACTTAACAGAAGACCAGGGGGGAGGTGAAGGAGGCGGAAAAGTTGCAGAGAGGGAAGGAGGCCAACTATAAGAGACTCTTAAAAACAGAATAAACTGAGGGTTGATGGGGGTGGGAGGGAGGGGAGGGTGGGTGATGGGCATTGAGGACGGCACCTGTTGGGATGAGCCCTGGGTGTTGTATGGAAACCAATTGGACAATAAATTATATAGAGAAAAGATAAAGCAAAATGAGAAAAAAAAAGAAATCTAAAATCTTTGCACTCTAATTGCTTTGCATTCCAAATATACCAAAGACAGGTGCTCTGCACATTGTTCACATAAAACTAAGTCCCCAAAATAAGCTTTGTGAGTTTTTTCCATGAATTAATGACAGGACCGTGTTTCTTTTTTAAATAAGAATATCAAGGGGCGCCTGGGTGGCTCAGTCGGTTGAGTGTCCGACTTCAGCTCAGGTCACAATCCCGCGGTCCGCGGGTTCGAGCCCCGCGTCGGGCTCTGGGCTGACGGCTCAGAGCCTGGAGCCTGCTTCCGATTCTGTGTCTCCCTCTCTCTCTGCCCCTCCCCCGTTCATGCTGTGTCTCTCTCTGTCTCAAAAATAAATAAACGTTAAAAAAAAAATTATAAATAAATAAATAAATAGGGGCGCCTGGGTGGCGCAGTCGGTTAAGCGTCCGACTTCAGCCAGGTCACGATCTCGCGGTCCGTGAGTTCGAGCCCCGCGTCGGGCTCTGGGCTGAATGCTCAGAGCCTGGAGCCTGTTTCCGATTCTGTGTCTCCCTCTCTCTCTGCCCCTTCCCCGTTCATGCTCTGTCTCTCTCTGTCCCCAAAAAAATAAATTAAAAACGTTGAAAAAAAAATTTAAAAAAATAAATAAATAAATAAATAAATAAATAAGAATATCAACATGACAAACAGGTTGAGTGAGATTTTTTCTACACTGTGGATTTCTCACTGAGAAATGGTTAATAAAATAGGTACTAAAGATGGAAGTTGAACTACCTGTTTATTTATCTCTATTTTCTTTTCTTTTTTAAAAAAATGTTTATTCTGAGAGAGAGAGAGAGAGCGCGTGCACACAAGTGGGAGAAGGGCAGAGAGAGAGAGGGAAAGAAAGAACCCCAGGCAGGCTCCATGCTGTCCGCGCAGAGCCCAAAAGTGGGCCTCGAACTCACAAACTGTGAGATCATGATCTGATCAAAATCAAGAGTTAGATGCTTGACTGACTGAGCCGCCCAGATGCCCCGGCTTATCTCTATTTTCATTATTTAATTACATGTTAAGAGATATGTGAGGGACTTTATGGAAGTGTATATACAATTACAAAGCAGCCCGAGCCATGGCAGATCCTTATTTCTATTTTCTACGCAATTGTTGGATCGCAGCCTCTGTGGATTTTAACCCTATTCAGAAAGCAACAGGGAAGAAAGTATTCTGAATCAGTACTTACAGTACACATAGGATAGTTAGGTCAAACCATGTTCTGCAGAGCAAAAGCTTTCCTTATTCTAGATAGAGTTCAGTTTTTAGAATGCCAAAGAATTACACTAGCTAAAAACCATACAGTATTTTCGCCTCACGATTATGTAGGAAAAAACCTTGAAGGAGAACTAAAAGAAAGACATTTAATATTTCCCAAGCACTTATTTATTTTTCTATTTTGCTTTACCTCCATCTCATATATTCTTGGTTTAATAGCGTCTCCATATTTGTATTTATAGGGAGAAAGAACTTTTCTGGGCTCCCTATTTTAGTAACAAGTACAGAGGAGAAAAGTTAAATATGTGGTGTTGAACTAATAGCCCAAGCTAAGTTTCATATATTTCATTTGAAATGGAAAACATATTCAAAATCGAGTGTAGATAAATAATGAAAAGTAAATTCCCTGTGTTCTTTTTAAAAAAATTTTTTAGCTATTAATTTTTTTGAGAGAGAGAAAGCAAGCCGGGGAGGGTCAAAAAGAGAGGGAGAGAGAAATCCCAAGCAGGTTCTGTGCTGTTAGCACAGAGCCTGACCCGGGGGCTCGAACTCACGAGCTGTGAGATCATGACCTGAGCCAAAACCAAGAGCTGGAGGCTTAACAGACTGAGCCACCCAGGCACCCCAATTCCTTATGTTCTTTGAAGTCTTTCGTGTGATGGGAGAGACTGACATCTGATTTTCAATTCCTCAAAAACTTGATTATAATCTCTGTATATGCATGAATGTCACCCGTGGGTGAGACATAAAAACCATCGTAATCAACCCTTATGTTCTCTAAAAGGGATATAGGGGTAAAGAATAAAGACAGCAAGTGATTTCTACTAAACATTATAATACATTTTGCTTAATTACCAATAAAATGAAAATTTTTGAATAGAAAAGTTATATTAAAGTTAAATATCAACATTAATCATATACATGTTTGAATTTTGTAGTTTCCTATTCTTTGCTCCAATTCCAACTAAAAACTACTGTGTTTTAACTAGATCTGTTTGGATCAAATGACTCTTAAATAATGCCGTATTAATATTGTGACTTTGGGCAAATCAATGGATATATCTAAGAATTAGATTCTCCTTTACTAATGACTAGCTTTTACTGTGTACTTATCGTGGTAAGTATTTTAATCCACATGATCTCACCTAGCATCTACTTGATAGGTATTTGTAAATATTAAAGACTGAAATTGAAAAAATTTAGTAAGCTGTAAATCTTGACACAATTTTAAGATATTATTTTTTATATTACATTGAACCAAGTCTCTAGCTATAATTAAAAAAAATATGCATAAAGGGGTGCCTGGGTGCTCAGGCGGTTGAGTGTCCTACTTTGGCTCAGGTCATGATCTCACAGTTCATGAGTTCGAGCCCCACATCTGGGTCTGTGCTGACAGCTCGGAGCCGAGAGCCTGCCTCAGATTTTATGTCTCCCTCTCTCTCTGCCTCTCCCCCACTTGCACTCTGTCTCTCTTTCAAAAGAGTAAATAAATACATAAACATTTTTTTAAAAGATATGCATATGAAAATGTACACTATGTATTTCCACCTCTACCAAAGCAAATATTCTGGAGGTATTTTCTTGGTTTTAGTATTATATATATACATATATATATGTATGTATACATACATATATGTATATGTGTATGTATGTACATATATGTATATATATGTGCATGCATACACATACACATGTATAGGCATACATGTATGCATGTGTATAGGCATACACATATATACATATACACACCTATATATATGTAGGTATACATGTATGTACATGTGTAGGTAGGTAGGTATATACATATAGGTACATACCTACACATATACATATACATATACATATACATATACATATATATGTATATATATGGGCTCAGTTTAATTATAATGAAGTAAGGTAAATGTCTTATAGTTTACATATATATATATTTTTTTTTTTTTGGCTTGGTTTAATTATAATGAAGTAAGGTAAATGTCTTATAGTTTAAGTAGAGTAGGAAATTTAAATGAATACTTCCCCAAAAGTTATTTCATTTAAAAACGTAAAGGCAATTGTTGAAGACCACCATTTCATAAATAATTACAAATTACTGAATTTTTACTGTGACTCATTCACCTAAGTTTCGTTTTAATTAGTTATGTAAATAACCACATAAAAGAGGGAAGAGGCAGTAAGGAAATCTAAGACTGTATTTAATTCTGATGTAGACTATTGTGCCAGTGTGATTAAGAACTGTCTAGTTTTTACTGTGAAATAAACAAAGAATCTTAAAAGATATTGCTCATGCCATTATATGACACTTGTAACTCTCTCTCATGTTCTCTTGCATTTTTTTCAGACGTGTTAGGATTACTTGAAAAAAAATGACAATTTAACAGCGCACAGGTGATAGTTAATAGGAAAAATAAAAGTACAGAACGGGGGGGGGGGGGCGCCTGGGTGGCTCAGTCAGTTAAGCGACAGACTTCCGCGGATCATGAACTGGGTCATGATCAGGTCAAGATCTCCCTGTATGTGAGTTCTAGCCCCGCTTCAGGCTCTGTGCTGACAGCTCAGAGCCTGGAGCCTGCTTGGGATTCTGTGTCTCAGTCTCTCTGCCCCTCCCCCACTCGTGCTCCGTCTCTGTCTCTCAAAAATAAATAAACATTAAAAATGAAGAAAAAATAAAAAATAAAAAATAAAAGTGTAGAAAGGAAAAATAGTAGGACCACAAAGGTAAAACCTCAACTCACTTATGGCCTTAAGGAAATTACTATATGCCTCTATGCTATAACACAATAACAATAACAAAAATAGGATTAATAATAGTGAGAGCTATGATATATATTGGGGCCCAGCTATATGCCAAACACTTTACTCAAAACTTATGTAAATCATCTCAAAATGGAAACAAACAGAATTATATTCTTTTTCAACAATAAAGGTTATGTTTGTCAATGCAATCTTGGGATATTGATCTGATCTGTCAGAGATCACTTCTGCTGAGCAGCAGGTGCATTCCAAAAATTGCGATTACATATTCACTGCATTTTTTAGTCAGCCAAGTCAGATAACTGAAACCACAGAATTCATCCAGGGATTGAAATTAAACATTTTCCTTTATTAACTAATTAAACAAATCAAATAATTCTCAAAATGTCTTTCACTTTGTACATTTAATTTTATAGCTATCAGAATTGGTTTCTGCATCCTTTCTAAAATATCTTTCTGCATCCTTCCTAAAATATCTATCTAAATGAAATTAAAACCTTATTTTACCCAGAAGCCACTCCACCCCATTCAACCCTGTGACCAAACTCTACTATCTTTAACACTCTAAGAAACTCTGGTGGGTCCAGAAACAACCAGTTAGCCACCAGGATGGAGATGTTCCAACAATCTTTGATCTAACAATGATCAAAGAAAATAAAGGTTATAATTAAACTATTATAACTCAAGTGCGAAATCACAGTGAATATAAAACACATTCAATATCTGTTTTTTAGCACTGAACAAACAAAACACAGGAAATACAAATGTGTTAATCCCAATCCCTACCGACAAGGGAGTTTATAATATACACGTGTGTGTTTGTATGTGTCTGTGGGAAGCACAATTTGGAAAAAGAGATAATGAACAGGGGCGCCTGGGTGGCTCAATCAGTTGAGCATCCGATTTTGGCTCAGGTCATGATCTCACGGTTTGTGAGTTCGAGCCCTGCATCGGGCTCTGAGCTGACAGTGCAGAGCCTGCTTGGGATTCTCTCTCTCTCTCTCTCTCTCTCTCTCTCTCAATATAAATAAAAGAAAGTAAAAGAAAATTTTAAATAAAGATAATGAACAACGTGGGGTTACATGCTAATGATGCAATGTACTGAACACATAATATATAGTTCAGAAATACAGTGGAGGGACATGTCCCCATGGTCAACCAGTGCAAAAAGAGCTTACAGCAGCAGTATTTAAATGACTGCTTCATAAATGGTCTTCTTCATACTTGCTAAATATACTCAAAGCCAACTCAACATTGAGGAAAAACAGAGAAATGCAACTTAATTACACGTACACATTCAGGATCGCATCTTTTCACTAATAGTTTATTAAAAATACAACTGCTTATATTTTGTAGCTTTCAGAGATATCTAAATTCTTGCTAGTTCTTGTGAAAGAAAAATAGATATCGTGTAAAATGTCATGACAAATACTATGGAACAGAAACATGATGGCAAAAACATCCGGATAAAGCTAATATATTGATAACATTTTTACTAATAGATTGACAAAGTATATATTGATAATTACACTAATATATTGATGTCTAGAGAGATAGATAAAAATTTTACCTCAATTACTATCTGCTGTGTTAAAAAACAGCACTAATACCTAAATAAAATGACCATTACTTGTGAGTCTCTCTCTGCCCCTCCCCCGCTCGTGCTCGCACTCCCTTTCAAAATTAATAAATAAACTTCTAAAAAATTTTTTTAAGAAAGAAAGAAAGTTCACCCTGTATTAGGCCTTGTGCTTGGCATTACGAATACAGAGGTGAATAAACAGGGCCCTAGCCCCAAAGGAACTTACTCACTTTTTACAAAATGCTCGAATAACTTAAATGTCACATAGTCTAAAAACAAACACAAACAAATAAATAAATAAATGTTACATAGGCTAGCATTTTCTATTGTAGTGTCACTAGGTAAAACTTCTGATTTTCAGCATCAGCCTTGAACAATTCCTAGGGAATTTTTTTTTCTTTTTTTTTAAATAGCAGCTTCAGGTTTCTTTATTGTTACTATAGTACCAGGAACTCTGCTAATCACTTTACACATTACGGCGTCTGAGCCTCACAATAACAACATTACAGGGTGTATCGTATGATCTTGTTTTACAGATAAGGAAGCAATGGCTTTGGAGTATAATTATTCAACATCATACCAAAAGTGTCAGAGTCAGAATCTGAAGCTACTGCGTTTTTTTTTTCTCATTTTTTTTTTTTTTTTTAAATTATTGTCCACTTCCTAGAGAAATTTCAAAATCAGCAGCGGCTAAATTCAGTGACTCTGACTAAAGGTAACTCATGGAGATCTGAGATATCTATTTCTTTTTTTTTTTTCCTTTTTATTTTATTTTAGAGAGAGAGAGAGAGCACGTGCGCACAAGCCAGGGAGAGGGGCAGAGGGAGGGAGAGAGAACCTTAAGCAGGCTCCACGCTCAGAGTGGAGTCCGATGTGGGGCTCAACCCCACGACCCTGGGATCATGACCAGAGCCTAAATCAAGAGTCAGACACTCAACTGACTGAGCCACCCAGGTGCCCCTGAGATACCCATTTCTAATTAAAATCCTTGAGGCAAATAGTGGTTTTGTAACATCCTTCAGGAAATAAGATGAAATGCAGAAGGGGAGAAGGCCTATGTCTACATGACAACAAAGGTTTGCACCATTTGTGGGTGGTAGTGCCGATGAAAGGATTAGTCGCATTCCTTTTTCAAAGGGGCTTTTTAACATTGCAAGTGAAATGTATCGGAGGTGCCTCGTCAGTCCATCTGTCCATGCAGATGTCAATAAGCATGAAATGCCACTAAATCTCGGTGGTATTTCTCGAGGTGTCATAGTGCTATAGGAAATGGGTTTTGCTATCGGACGAACATGGATTTAAATCCTTATGTTACCATCTTCTCACCTGGGACAAATGACTTTTTACTTCTGAATCACAATGTCTTCATCTGTAAAACAGAAACGAGCATCTAACAGATGGCACTGAGGGTCTGCGGTCATGTGTATGGAACACCTGGCATTTAGTATGCGCGTGATATTGTAATATTATTAATGAAATTACTCTGAGGAATTTATTCCAGTAGAATGTTATTTTGGAAGCCCTGAAAAGAAGGGACCAGGAAAATTCTGTTTAACTTCACATGCCACCAACTTCTGACCATCTGTCCCCAAAAAAGATAGGATAGTAGAATGAGATCACAGAACAAGAAAAAAGAATGCAGTATCTCGTAAGCCAGCTTACAAATGCGATGACTGTCTGGCCTTGTGAATAGTATTTGATTAGCGTCTTTGTGTGTGTGTGGATAGATAGATAGATAGATAGATGGAGAGGGAAATAATCATGCATATTTCATATATATATATATTGATAGAAAAAAAGTGTGGGGCGCCTGGGTGGCTCAGTTGGTTAAGCGTCCGACTTCAGCTCAGGTCATGATCTCACGGTTCATGGATTCGAGCCCCGCATCGGGCTCTGTGCTGACAGCTCGGAGCCTGGAGCCTGTTTCAGGTTCTGTGTCTCCCTCTCTGTCTGCCCCTCCCCCGCTCGCGCTCTGTCTCCCTCTGTCTCAAAATTAAAAAAAAAAAAAAAAAATTAAGAAAAAAAAAGAAAAAAGTTTGTGTCTGTCATTTTGAAAAGAAAGTTACCTATGAGCTACCACGAAGCATCCTATGTAAGAGGCAGTGACTGACCCTCTAGGGATTAGATGGGGGGGTGTGCTGTGTAGTAAGGAATCTTTGCTGTCCCAGGTCAGAGGTGGAAAAAACCTTAAGCTCCAGGCTAAAGACTCCAGTGCTCATCCTGATTCTCTTTCTGTTACTGTCTTTTGGGACTCTGCACAAACAAAAGAAATGGAAAATAAAATCTATATAGGGCCAAATGACAGAAGAGAATATGAGAAGTTTTGTGTATAAATCCTACACCTGAACCTTAATCATGGACTGACCCACCTCCCCGGGACTCCATTTGAGAAGGCTTTTGGCAAAAGAACAAATTGCCTCTGGTTGCAGCCTCATTTTCCAGTTGTCTGCACAGGTCTTTAGGGGTAATAAAGGGTGCCTAGACCTGAATCTGGTTCGTATCAGTGGATAACTAGTAAGGACAGTGGAAGCAAAATTGTAGAGATGTGTTATCTTGGGTGGGAGACTGTAGTTGGTATCCTAAATATTTAACTCATTTGTGCATAATCTTTCCATTTATCATTGAAGAACCTTGGAAAGCAGATAAAACAGGCAATTTTCTCAAGCTTTCGGAAGGGAAACTAAATCCCAAGGTGGGTGTACACACACAGACAGTAGAACAAATCTTTCTCCTCCCTTCCCTACACTCATTAGAACCACAGAATATGGATTCTTCTGTGCCCTGCGTATCGGAAGCAGAGTTAGGCACCTGTGAACGGTGTCGATGTTTTACGCATAAAATCTCTAAAACGGCCTCATATTCTAAGTAATAATCCTTGAAACTCAAGGCGACAACTGCTTCTCGTGAACAGTGGGGCCCTGGGCTCGTTCAGACTCACATCCCCGCTACTCTGAAAGGCCACTGGGGAATGGTTTTAGTCCAAGGCTAGCAAGTATTTCAAATAACTCTACATTTTACTGAAAATCTCTCCAGTTGTTAGAGGTCAACTTATTTGTAAGAGAACTGGAGGCATTAGGCACAGGACAAGATTTTAGGGGTTTATTCAGCAATGAGTTCTGTTTTCTGAAATATGGCAAAGTGGGCTTTTTGGAACAACACTACCAAATAAGTATATTGGAAATATGGATATGTGTGTGTGTGTGTGTGTGTGTGTGTGTGTGTGTACATATCAAAGAACTGACAAGATAGTAAGGAATAACGATGGCAAAATTTTAGTTGGGGGCGGAACCCCGATATAGGATTGAAGCACCTTTTGCCCTATAGATAATTTGCTAAACAAGGGAGTTTGAAAGTATGCAGACAGGAAGGCAAACAGATCATCCTCATTTTAAGTCGGCTTCCTAAAGAACTATACCCTGATAGAAGGGTAAACCAGACCCAAACCTGAACCACAGTCTCACCCCTGCAGTTTGTAAGGAAAAGTGCCTTGGAGTGGAGGGGTGAAGGGAACCTGTTTTTGATCAATTCTAACCACAAGCCAGGGCACGCAGTGATTTGCAATGGTCAAAAAAACTCAAGCTATACATTTAGTGGATCACACTCTTGGAACATAGTGCGCCATGCATCAGTTAAAAAACAGCAAACGGTGCAGTTGACAAAAAGCAACTAAAGTTGAAGAGGTACTTCACAAAAGAAGTCCAAATGAGTCGGAGTACCTTTCTGTTTGTGCTGCTCGAACTTAGTAGTAATCAGGGAAATTAAAACCACAATTAAGCACCAGTAAATAGTCACTGGATGAGCAAAATTTAAACTGTGAGTATACTTGTGTTGGCAAACACATGGAGCAATAGGAACTCACACAGTTGTGATGGGAATGAATGTAAACTGATAAAACTATCTTGAAAAATAGCACAGCATTAATAGCAATCTTAGAAAAGTATAGGGGGGCACCTGGGCGGCTCAGTCAGTTAAACGTCAGACTCTCGATTTCCGCTCAGCTGATGATCTCTCGGTTTGTGAGTTCCAGCCCTGTGTCAGGCTCTGCACTGACAGTGTGGAGCCGGCTTGGGATCTTTGTCTCTCCTTCTGCCCCTTCCCCCCTCCTCTCTTTCAAAATAAATAAGCTTTTTTTTTTTTTTTTAAGTTTGTGCCCTCTAATCCAGAACTTCCACTGTTGAGTAAACAGTCTAGAGAATGCCTTACAACTGAGCACCAACATACGTGTAGAAGAATTATTTGCAGCATTATTGCTTGTAAATACCCCAAACTGGAAGAAATAAAATTATACAACAAACAGTAAAGCATATACTTAAATTGCTGCCTTTAGTAATACAACCAAATATCATGCAGATAAAAAAGCTGAGGCACAGAGTGATACGATTGTTTATCCAAAATCACACATATTTTAAGTGACAGAGGTAGGATTTCCCTGCAAGCAGTCACATTCTAAAGTCCTTAGGTATTATATGGTGCGGCTTCTCATAAATTTGTTCCCTAAGAAGTGATTGATATTAGAATAAGCTATATGAAATTGACATGTTTTGCGAGTCAAAAGAGTTGAATCCTAGCAAATTCATACGGTTCAACCCAACAGTTCTCTTAAGTTCTGAAATCACCTAGTTGGTCTGAAATCACCTTGCACAGTGTATCAGCTTATTTCTCCCTAGCCTTCGCCCTCAAAATGAGTTTTTATACTGTCTTTTATTGGTGACAAAAGTTTCCTCTGAATGCCATCATTGCTGAAGACTCTGGGTTGCTTCTTTATTCTGGTTTTTATTTTATTAAGTGACTGTGGTAAAAAAAAAAAAAAAAAAACAAAAAAAGTCTTACGAGCCATAGGGAATGGAAATGATGAAAGCAATTACAAATGTTAACACAGGCCAAGAATTATAGTCTTCTGCGTGCATTTGTACTAGTGACCCACTTTCAGGCAACAGAGGCTTCCCAAATTAAAAAACCCGTAATAATCTTTTTCTGGGAGTGAACCAGAGAGGGCGGGGGAGAGTGAACGCAAGTGAGATCTTTTTTTTCGCGGGGGGGGGCGGGGCTCCGATTTCTGTCTTTGAAGCCAGACAATCCACTTGCGGTTCTCCCTAAGCCTCCCTCTGTCTCGCCATATTTGGCTTCCCCTCACTCTCGCGCGGCACCTACCTTGCCCTCTCTGGCGGGAAGCCCTCCAAACCGATAGAACTTCGTCGAGGGAAACAGATAAAACAAAGACACGGGCCCAGAGAGGCCGATGAAACTTTGCAAAACTAGAAACAAAAAAGGAAAAACTAACCAACCTCAACCAACCAGCGCCCTGCCTGCTGGGGGCGCCGCCCTACTTCCTGTCGCACAATCATACACACAAAAGGCAGTGCGCCGGTGCCAGAGACCCAGAGCCGCCATCGTCCACAGACGGGGGAGCGGGAAATATGGACGCGGGCTTCACAGATATGGATTCAGGAGTCCCCGTGAAGTTCGAACCCCAGGATGAGATGTCTGGCTTTCAGGACAGCCTAGTCTTACAGGTACCACCTCTGCCAAACCCACTGCCCTGGGCCGTGTATATGCCGCAGATGCCCAGACAAGGGAGCCCAGCCAGCATGCTGACCGAAATGGCGGCTGACGACCAGGGTGGCTTTGACGGCTACTGCGGTAACCAACAGCAGCCGCTGCCGCCGCCGCTGCCGCCGCCGCCGCCGCCGCCGCCGCCGGGCTCCCTTGTCTGGGCATCTGCGGCATATACACGGCCCAGGGCAG